>NC_061104.1:19783725-19816573 GCF_015104395.2 Macrobrachium nipponense
CCTGGAAGGGGTGAGGATTTCGCTCTATCTCAATGATTGGCTTATAAGGGCCAATTCCAGAGATCGTTGTCTGAAGGACTTGAAGAAAACCCTGGATTTGACTTATTCCTTAGGACTTCTGGTCAATCTGCAGAAGTCAAGTCTGATTCCCGCTCAAGAGTGCATTTATCTGGGGATCCAGATGAACTCTCTGAGTTTTCGGGCTTTTCCGTCACAGGAGAGGATACCCGGCCCGGGGACTCGAAAAAGTAACAACCTTCTTAGGGAAAGAAGTATGCACAGTGAGGGAGTGGATGAGTCTGCTGGGGACGCTCTCCTCACTGGAGCAATTTGTTTCCCTAGGAAGGTTGCACCTGAGACCGCTCCAATTCTTTCTTCATCGGAATTGGAGTCGTCCTTCTCAGGATTTGAAGTTCTCCCTGTCAATTACTCTTCAAATCAAGAAGGAGTTAGCATGGTGGGGCGGATCCCGACAAGTTCTCGCAGGGACTGCCTCTTCAATCCCAGAAACCCAGCCTGTGTTTTGTTCTCCGATGCGTCGGAAAACAGGTTGGGGGGCGACTCTGGGAACCAAGGAGGTGTCAGGAACCTGGATGGGGGACCAGTCTTCCTGGCACATCAACAGGAAAGAACTAATTAGCCGTGTGGCTTGCTCTGAAGGAGTTCGAGTCAGATGTGACAGGAGCAGTTGTGCAAATAAACTCGGACAACACCAGGCTCTGGCATACATCAGGAAACAGGGTGGGGACGCATTCCTTCTCTCTGTACGAAACAGCAAGAGATCTTCTTCTGTGGACAGAAGAAAGGGGGATAAAAACTTCTCACCAGATTCGTACAGGGAGAAAGGAATGTAAGGGCAGATCTCCTCAGCAGGAAAGATCAGGTCCTTCCCACAGAGTGGACTCTGCACCAGATGTTTGCCAGAGCCTTTGGAAGTTGTGGGGCAGGCCTCTCTTAGACCTGTTTGCAACTGCAAAGAACAAAAGACTGGATCTGTATTGCTCTCCATCTCGGATCCAGGAGCAATAGGGATAGACGCCTCCTACTCGATTGGAAAGGACTCGATGTATACGCGTTTCCCCCCTTCAAGATTCTGGGGTGACTTAAAAAAGTTCGCAAGAGTCAGATTCCGCGAGGATGACTTGATAGCTCCCTTTTGGCCAGCACAAGATTGGTTCACAGAGGTGCTGAATGGCTAGTGGATTTTCCAAGATCGCTTCCTCTAAGGAGCGATCTACTCAGACAGCCCCACTTCGACAGGTACCACAAAAAACCTCCCCGCTCTCAGTCTGACTGGCTTCAGACTGTCCAGAAACTGGTCAGAGCGAAAGGCTTTTCGTCAGCAGCTGCTAAGCAATCGCTCAGAGCGAGAAGGTTCTTCCACATTACGAGTGTACCAATCGAAGTGGGATGTCTTCAGAAGATGGTGCAAGAGGAATAACGTTTCCTCTTCCAGTACCTCTGTGAATCAAATCGCAGACTTCTTTTATTCTTAAGACAAGAATGTGGCTTAGTCGTTTCGACGATTAAAGGCTATCGTAGTATGTTGGCGAATGTCTTCAGGCACAGGGGCCTCAACTTATCGGAAGATAAGGACCTACAGGACCTTATTAGGTCGTTTAATACAACGAAAATGCAGTATCCTAAAGACACCTAGCTGGAATTTGGATGTATCCTTCAATTCCTTGGGTCCTCTAGGTTTGAAGCCCCCTAATTCAGCCTCATTCAGAGACCTTACCAGGAAGACTGCTGTTTTTGATGGCTCTAGCTTCCGCCAGAAGAGTGAGTGAGCTTCAGGCGATTGATGGTAATGTGGGTTTTAAGGAGGACTCTCTCATTTGCTCTTTCCTTCCTGGTTTTCTTGCAAAGAATGAGAACCCATCAAGTCCATGGCCCAAGAACTTCGAGATTCGTGGGTTATTTCTTCTTTGGTAGGAGAAGAAACCGAGAGAACTCTTTGCCCAGTGAGAATGGTGAAATACTACCTTAGAAGAAAAGAGCAACTGAAAGCCAACCGAGAGGTACTGTGGTGTTCAGTAAAAGAGCCTACTCGTCCATTGTCGAAGAACGCATTGTCCTTCTTCTTGAGAAGCCTCATCAAAGAAGCACACGGATCCTGCAGAGAAGAACATCTTAGGCTTCTTAAAGTGAAAGCACACGAAGTAAGAGCCATAGCAACTTCTCTTGCTTTCAACAAGAATATGTCCGTGCGAAATCTGATGGAGACAACATTCTGGAGATGTCAGTCAGTGTTCGCGAACCAACTACTTACTGGATGTGAGAATCACTTACGAAAAATGCTTCGCCTTGGGCCCGTTACGTATCTGCGGATTCAGTGCTGGGGCAGGGAGCTGGAACTCATCCTGTTTAGTAGTATAAATTTTCCCCCTTGTATTTGTTGTTGTTGGTTGCCTTAAAGAGGATGCATGAAGGCATCTCTTTAGGTCGTAATACTAATCTTTAGTAGTTTGGTTAGGTGGTCGGATGAGAGTGTGGCTCCTTGCAGTAGTAGTGGTTAGGAACCTGTTAAGATAGGGACGAACTCCCTTTAACAGGATCCGACTTGGATTCTACCACACAAAGGGATCACATATCCAGTGGTAGATCCGAGAGTCTTTCAGCATCAGGTCACGTCTAGCTGTAGCTCTCCAGGCAACGCAGACTCAGAGATAATATCAATGAAGTCTTCTGCCTGAACAGGTAAGAACCAAGGTTATTTATATCCTACAACATCAGTTGTTTCTTATCTCTCCTTATTACTTTAGCTGTCTCTTACCCTCCACCAAGGGTGCCAATCAGCTAAGTATATATCTGGCAGGGAAGTTCATGTACAAAAATGATATTGTTAAACTACAATAAAGTTTTGTACATACTTACCTGGCAGATATATACGTCTAATGGCCCACCCAGCCTCCCTCAGGAGACAGGGTGAAAGAGAAAAAATCTGGCTGGAGAGATAGATTGGTTCATACTCCCGCCACCCAGCGGCTGGGTAAGGTAGACCATCTGACCTACCTGTCGCGTGTGCCGCGAGATTTGAAATTCTGTCGGAACGTCGGAGACTATAGCTAAGTATATATCTGCCAGGTAAGTATGTACAAAACTTTATTGTAGTTTAACAATATCATTTTGATTTGATTCCTACTTCATTACAATATGTTTTTACCAACTTCCTGGACTGTAGTTTTTCTTGTGGAACTTACATACCTGGAAGGTTAATTACAATGTGACCATGTATCCCATGTCAGTTTTTCGGATCTTAGAGACTAGATTTCTTGGTGAACTAAGAGCTGATTGTGTGGGACTATTGGTAAAACATTGAAAGAAGCAAGTAACATTTAAAAGGTAAAAGGGGTTTCTACGGAATGTATTCCCAAGGAAACTTTTCAATATGTACAGTTAAGATAGAAGTATTAGGTTGTGCATGAAGAAAGCAAGTTACAATATTTTGAATTTATTACATGTACTGTATGATCTTTTTTGCTTTTGCACTGGTTTCGGTCTAATATTGTGTAGATTATTCCTGAAAATATAGTCTTCGCTGTCATGTTTTCTTTACAGAGAGGTGATAAGGATGTTCTTTGTGGGCAACTGATGTTGCATCTAAAGGTCTAGATTTTCCTGGGATTCAACATGTCATTAACTATGACATGCCAGATGATATTGAGAACTATGTTCATCGAATTGGACGTACAGGCCGATCAGGACAGCAAGGAGTAGCTACAACATTCATTAACAAAGCTAATGATGAGTCTGTATTGCTAGATCTCAAACATTTGCTTATTGAGGCCAATCAGAAGGTATGTTGCATTATGTATTTTTGTATACTTTGTAGATTTTATTGACTGATATTACTAGTTAAAACTTGTCAAGTTAATGAATTTTAAGAGGCACTTTTGACCTTAGAATGTTTATTATTTACATTGAGTTTTACAAGATTTACTTGGTAATCTGATTCCACTTAGAGATTATATTAAGAGCGTAGACTGGACCATTTGCCAACAAAGCAGGAATATACCAGCACAGTTCGCAGTAATGTCTTACAGGACTGTCAGAAGTGATAGTTGATAGGACTTTGATAACTTTATCAAACTTAGATATGCAAGAAGTAGCATATCATACAAGAGGAAGAGGGATACTACATATATCAGAAAGTATGTGGTGGGATCTGAAATATGAAAATGAATGTATTTGTGTCAGAAGGTTTATATATAAAGATTACAGCTACTTATTCTTCAACAGCCATGTCTCCCAAGATATTTGCAGTCTTTTTGTTTTTTTCACTTAGCCGCATGGTTATGTTTTTTTTTTGTTTTTTTTTTTTTTGCCTCCAGCCATTCTCAATATAACATTTTTATGTTTCTCTGCCTGCCCATTGCCCAGTGTTTCCTGTCAAACAATCTTTTTATGAAATGAAAATTTTATTTATTTAATGTATTCTAATGTCTTTTTTTTGTGTGTATGCCAATTTTTTCTAGGTTTTATCCGTTTCTTCTATATTTATTGATGTGATTGAGTTTGCTCTTAAGTTGGTTTGGCTTTGCGAAATTATCAGATATCTTGCATTTACACTCTTGGACATTGAAAGTAAAAGTGGTTGTAGTTATTTACACTAGGAGGTTAAGGGATACTGTACAGGTTTTAGAATATCAACCAGGTCCTTTGATCATAAATCTTAAACCTAGTATTTATATAATGAAATGAGAAAGTTTTTAATTTTGATACAGCATGGCCATTCATTTCTCTGCATTTCTTCATGTTTGTAAACTGGACAGTTTTTTGTGCTGACAAGTATTGACTCTCCTCTTCCAGGTACCTCCCTTCCTGATTATGTTAGGCAATGGTGAAGAAGATCTCTTGATGTCTTTGGAAGCATCCAATGTGGATGAACGTGGATGTTCATACTGTGGTGGCTTGGGTCATAGAATTACTGCTTGTCCACGCTTGGAAGCCATGCAAAACAAACAAGCAGCAGGAATTGGGCGTAAAGATTATCTTGCTGCCAATGCAGCTGATTATTAATACTTTACTGTATTTGAGAATGTTTTTGAAGATAGAGCCAGATGTATTTAGTATAGCATATAATTGCAGTTAGATTATATCTTGAGCCACTACACAATATATTTAAAGGAAATTCTGTTAGTATTAATTCATATTTAGCATTCTATTTTTATTGGATTGTTGCATTAATTTTGTAGTACTGTACATATGAAATTAACAAAAAAAATATTAAATTATGAATAAAAAAACTGAAACAGCAGAGGTATTTTTAGGTAATGTAGTATATTTTCAATTTTTAAAAGGCATGGCTTTTTTTTTTTTTTTGCATTAGCTAAAATGATGCAGTCCTCATATAAAACAGTAATTGTGATTCTTCTGGATCAAACATAAAACTATTGGTATTTCATAAGACTATTGGTATTTTATCAGAATCTGTGACTGGTTTATCATCATCATTTATTGAAATTGATATTTCAATTGCTCATGAAAATTAAGATAATTCCCTACATAGTTCTTGGTACTAATATTTATAGTGTAGTATTGTCTTTATGTGCTAGACACGTTTAGCATTGATGCCACATAAAATCTGTGTTGATGGCATTTTTTTTTTTCCATTTATTTGTTTATGAAGATGAGCCTAAGATAATGCTAGGTAAGATTTTTCCTATATGAAATTTCTCTTAAATTTGTAATTCAGTAATTCACTTCAATGCAGTGCATACAGATTTAAAGGTCGCTCATAAGTGGCAACCCACCTTGGTGGCGCAGTGGTTAGGTTCTTGCCTACCAGTCAAGGGGACCATGGTTCATTTCATGCCGCTCACTGATGGCTTTGATGGTGTCATTACATAAACTTGGTGGCCTGCTAACTTAGCAGTATGAAATAATCGAGAGGACGATAGGAAAGGAGAATAGGTAGTAGCCCTCGAGCTGGTGGGGGGTTAAACAGTGGACCTAGCAACACATGGCCAGTGTGATAGACATTGGGGACTTCACCCACTGGGTGTTGGCCAATTAAACCAGAAAAAGGGCCAGTGCTATGAGCCTTCAGAGGCCCAGGAGGCAAAGGGTTGTACAGGCAGTCCCCGGGTTACGAAGGGGGTTACGTTCTTGAGATGCGTTGTAACCTGGAACATCGTAAAAAATCCTAAGAAAACCTTACTTTTAATGCTGTGGGTGCATTATAAGCTATGTAAACTGCATTCTTATTGCATTTTTCATCAAAAAAACCTTCAAGTATTGATTATTTTGCATTTTTGGAGTCATATTTCTTCTGCCAGATCAGCCTTGTAAATGTCGTAAATCTGGAACGTGTCGTAAAGCTGGAAATAATTTCTGATAAATATAATTGAAACGTGTTGTAACCTCGGAACGTCGTAAGCCGAACCCGTTGTAAGCTGAGGACTGCCTGTATTTGTAGTTAACATGAAATTCTTAGTTTACTTTGTATTAGTTTACAACATGTCTTTAGGAATTTATACGGCTTTAATATGGTTAGAGTGTATTTAAGAACAGCTGTTCTTTATTCAAAATACTGTAGTTTATCTTCCCAGAGCTGAGAAATAATTTTGCAAGGGAAGTATTTTAATTGGAAGTAGTGAGAGTGCATTCAACAAGTTTCCTTCAGACTAATCTTCTGTTAGGTTTAATGTATTCTTTTAATGATTGTTATTTCTTCAAAATATATTAAAAAGAAAACACCTTTATTAATAGGTGACAAATTTTCTTTCCCCTAATAAGTGTATACATATATATTTTGTAATGTAATTAAAGTAGTTTTTTTATTTTATGTGTTTTCTTAAAACCACCTAAATTGTGAGGACTGCTTAAGCTGTTAGATTTTTGACTCAGTAATTTGCCTGAACTCTTGAACTGTGCATAATGATGGAACAACTGATATAGAACCTTTAGCATTGAAGCTAATATTTGTTTGAATTATAGGAATCCATGTGAACAACATTAATGTTCAGCTAAAGTTTTATATATGGACGGAAAGAGGCCAAAACCAGAGATTGAAAAGTAAATGATTGAAAGCAATGTAGCAAAGTAAAGGATGCTGCAGAGAACTTTACTATTAAATAAATTGTATCCCATGCTGTACTTATGGCTGGTACTACACAGCTCTCAGGACGGGTATTTGTTTGTACATATGGACGAGTAAGATTCCGCAATGAAGAAAAATTTTATTATGCATGTACTGGAGTTCATTATTTCTTTAAAGATTTTACTAGTCATAGTCATGCCTTTAGTTTTTAATCATAATTTTCTCCAGGAAAGCTGCGTAAGATCCACTAATTATTGTAATTAATTAGTAGTAGAAGTACGTAGTCACAAGTTCCTTTTTTTATAGGGAAACTTGAAGGGAAATGCAGTTGAAAACTTTTCCTGGTGATCTTACAGTTTTAATTGAAGTCACTATGTTTAAATGAAAAAGAAGGTACTGTAATAAATTTTCCTAATATAACATTTTTGTTGCTAACTTTTAACTTCAAATGTTAGGAAAATCCATTTGTTCCTCTGTTGTTTGCGTTAACAAAGAATTAACTAGGTCATAAATAAAATGAAAGTGAAGACAAGAAGACGATCAACCTTGTCAGAGACCATACAGCAAGACAGAAGACAAAGGTGCAAGTGAGGTAGCGTTATTTCAACACTCAATAGATGGCTCTGCTACGCGGGATGGATGCTCCAAGACCGCCTGGGAAATTTAGTTCAAGTTTATTACAAACTGGAAGAAATGAAGCATTGCATTTGATTCGCATTTAACTTGTATTAACTCAGTGAGAATTATTATGTTGTGAGAATGAGATATTACCGTAATTAGCGGTTTCTGTTAAATATGTAAGGCAGTATGAATATGGCAGGTTTTGCCGGCTAAGTGTAGTGTGTAACTACAAATTGCGGGCTGTAGGTACCTACTAGTTTATTTTTCAGACACTAATATATTCATTTCTCTATTTCTAAAATTAATATTTATTCTTAAATGAGGATAATAAATGAATTTTTATAACCGAGCCCTGCTTCTTACTATACATTCCGTAAAACTCGCTATTTGTATAAATTCATAATTGAACAGTGATGAAAAAGGAAAATATCTATTACTAAAGATGAGGAAACAAAGTGTTCATAATAAATGAAGTTGAATTTTATAGATGTACGAGTCACAAAAGGTCCATATTATTTTAATTAAATTAGACATTGTTTTGGCGTTGTAGTTCCTCATACCAGCAATAGATGGCGATACTAAATGATTACATTTTAATGTTGTCGATGAACAATTCTTTCCGATCTTCGAAGTCGCATCTTCTGTTGTTTGTTACTTGTTAGTGTGTTTCTGTGTTGTGATTTGTAGTTGGACGAAGTTCCCAAAGTAACTAATATATTATAATGACATGGTAGTGTGACGTGACGTTATCTCAGCTGGAAAAGGAATTCTCACGTTCAACCGGTGACTGTCACAGTCACATTTGATTTACAAATTGAAATCTTTAGTAGTGTCAATTTGACGAGGCAAAATGGCGGCGAAGGTGTCCTGTTCTCATCTCTGGATTAATAAGAGAGGTCTGTGAATGCTGCCATTGTTTGGATGTGGTCCAATGAGTCTAATACATTAAACTTTATATTTGCCGATATTTTGTAATAGTCTTGTTAAAACAGGCCTTGTTAATGGCCACCAAACATTCTTACGCGATGGGTAGACGTAGGCTTAGGGAAGCCGTGTACGGCAGGTAATATTTACTTTATATATAGGTATTGATAGGTAGTGATTAATTTGTAACCCCCTGTTATCTCGTGTTTTAATCTATTTTTATTTATTTAAACGGTTAACTTTCTTGCTTCATCTTGCAACTAGCCTATGCGTAATTTAGCCTATTGGCCTAATCCCAGGCCTACTAGGGTAGATCATCACAGCAGGCCAAGCAGGCCACCATACCATCAATGCAAGCCACCCTACGAAAAAGTACATTATAACGCGTCCTGACACCCGAGATGGGCATCAGTCGCGACTTGTTGTTGGTGAGAAACGGAGCTAAAGACCTCTACTCTCCTTTCGAAGTAAGTATTTTCTCCAAAGTTAGAAATTAAGGCCAAATTTTAAGATTTAAACAGAGGGTACTGAAAACGGTCTCAAACGTAGTGCAAATCTCACCAAAACGCGTTCAACATTTTTACTTACCAACTCGAGGTTATTTAGAAGATTGCCAACGACCATCTCGATGTTTACGGAGTAGCTTGTGTCAATAAACTAACCATTTCCTGTGATAAATCCGCACACCACTTGTACCCACAGACGCTGGAGCACTTTTATCACAACAATCGAAACACGATTTCTCATCAACAACAAGCCAGGCGTAAACAGCTGTTGGGGTAGAAGATGACGAGAAGCGTGCTCTTGGCTAATTTTTAAATAAGTAGTAAAACATCAATATTTTACATATTTATGATGATTAATTTGAAAATATTCGTTATTGAAAAAGTAACTCGACTCTGACTCAAATTTAAGTAATTATTTTTCTGAATTAGAACGTTCTTTCCAAGTTCTGTATTATGAACGTCACGACATCTTGACTTTCGTACCTATTGTAAAATAATTGCTATACTCAACTGTCATTGCAGAACAGTTTACCAGTTTATTCATGCAGATTGTTATCAGCTATACATGTAATTGTTATAATAGTAATGCGCATATATATTTTTTCTTTATTATTTACTTTTTGGGATATGAAAAGAGTTTTTTTACTGCTGGATTATCGCCGTAGTGTGACGCAATCGTTTTCGGTCCATGGGCCTCTGTCTGTTTTTCGCACCATAAGAAATTATGGGGCCGAATTTGCAATGACCAGAAAGTCGTTGAAAGAGGAAAGTAGCATTGAGGGGCATATGTTTTGACTGAGAAAAATACAAATTTGGTTATAAAAAAACTTGATTGACAACTAAGCAGCATGTCTACTATGGGTTTCAGAGACAGTGCAAGCACGTTTTTGGCAATACCTATTTCTGTAACGAACACTCTTAACAGAACGAGATTTTGCTATAGTGCATTACACCCAGTGCCTTAATTTATAAGGGTATCGTGAATCACTAATCGTAAGAATAACGACACTTGTCCTTGTACCAAGAGACAAAACTCCATTATGCAGAAATGGTACGAACACGCGTATAAAGCTCCACCTACCCTCTCCCCAACCCCCCCCCCCCCCTCCACCGCCATCCTTTTCTTCTTCTTCCTTCCGTCCTTTCCTTCCTTTCTCTCTCTCTCTCTCTCTCTCTCTCTCTCTCTCTGTTGCCATTCGGTATGTGTTGACCCTCCAAACTGGGTATAAGACACACACACAAACGTTTGAAATTGGTGAAATTAGGCTATGTATTGGAAGTATATATACATTAAAGCAATTTTATCATTATTGCATTACTATGACAACTAGAATTCATGGAAACAGTTTATAACCTGTTAAGGCGTCACCCACGTAATAATACGTTTACCTCGATCTACTCGGTAGCGCCTTCAACGGGATATTACGTTCAAGACTTTAACTGTGCTTGTCAAGCAGTCAGCCCCGTAATAAATACGTTTATCGTATAGAAAGTGTAGGAACATCATTTGGTAACACTCTCAGCACATGGGAAACTTATTTCCAGCCTGGCAACTCTTTCCTGGTGGTCGCTTATGCTAGAAAACTGCCTGTCCCTGTTGGTTTTCTTTCAATACGCTTCGGGGGTTTATCGAGACAAATTGGATTTCGCGTCTTTCACAATGAATGTCCCAAAGAGGAGGCATATTTCTTCAGGTGAGATCAATCAAATACTAGATGAGGAGTATGATATTGATAACCTATTTGATGATGAGAGCTCTAGTTCTGAATCCTCCAGTGATGATACAACTTTTCTTCCAATTGCGGGAGTGAGATGACTTTTCTTGGTTGCCGAGTGACTGGACTCCGAGAGAGAGAGAGAGAGAGAGAGAGAGAGAGAGAGAGAGAGAGAGAGAGAGAGAGAGAGAGAGAGAGAATTTCATACAGTTAATTACAGTATGAATAACAAGCATAAAATCAATATTAACTTTGAAAACTAGCAGCAGTGCTATGATCGCTGATTACAAAAGAAAGCGTGACGGTAACGTTAGCAAGCAGCTCATCAGTGCTATGATCGCTGAATATACAAAAAAAGCGTGACGGTACGTTAGCAGCGAGTCATCAGGGGCGGACGGAAGCTTAACAGGATAATAATGGAACGGCGTATGTGTGAAGCCTCCACTAATGTGGCAACGATGATTTTGCCATTCTTAGCATGCAAACATTAAAAGGTTACATTTATTTCTGGCATACGATTATTAAAGAAATTCAAAATACTAATAAAGACTGAAATCAATGAAAGTGCTAGCAAAAACAAAAAGCAAAAAAAAAAAAAAAAAAAAAAAAACGTATTCGTTCCTCTATGGTTTTCGGCAGCCAGATGTACGAAAACGTTAGAAACATTTGATTTTATCTACTTTAGAAATATCTGTAATTTTTCGGGGTAATTTGGTTGCAAAAAAGGGATAATATTACATGAATTAAATCAAAATTTTTAAATAACAAAGTAAATTTAAACTAAATAACGAGTAAAGTAAACAGTTTAGGAATAAAACTTTGCAGTTTTCGTCGTCTGTCGTCGTCTGCTGTTTGTAATTGTGTTTATGGCGCGCGCGGCTTAGAAACCAGGAACAGCAAACGGGTTTAAAGTGCATTGTGGAGTGAACTGAGACCAAAATGTGTATAATAACAATCAATAAGCACTGTGGAGTTTCAGTTGTGATGGCAGTAAGGATAAAAACCGCCGATTACAAGGTAAGAATGATTCAGTTTCCAACCATAACCCCGGGAATAAACAAGTTCATACTTTCACTAATATAGGCAACAAAATGTTTGTTTTATTGTGCTGATTACAACTGCAATCTTGAGTAAGATCAATAAACGTTACTACATACGCTAACATTGTTCAAATGAGTGCTGGGAAGGCTGGGGAAAGATGGTGGCCGTCACTGATGAGAACCGTCCATGAAAAAACGTAGCCGCCATATTGGATTTCAAAAACTGCCTTGAAAACATATTTTACGAAGAGCTCACATGCTTATTTTAGTTCGTATGGGGCTTTCATATATCACAATATGTTGACGAAACTTCAGTCTTTTAAATGGTATGCTTAGAGTTGCAATTGTATTCATGTTTCACCAATTAAATATCGAGTGAATAAGACCCGTCTACCGTGATGAGGGTTGGCCTGTTTGTGATGTTTCCCCCTATAGGCTAACCCCTCCCACTGATTACATCATAACCCCTTGGATAGGGTAAACAACCGCATGGACTGGCCTAACACGCCGACGGTCACAGCATGCCACCTTCCGAAAAAGTAATTAGGGGAAAACACCAGCGACTACCCACCCTTATCACGGTGGACAGGTCTTATTCACTCAATATTTAAATGGTGAAACAAGAATACAATTACAACTCCAAGCATGCCATTCAAAAGATTGAAGTTTCGTCAAGATAATGTGATATATGAAAGCCCCATACGAACTAAAATAAGCATGTGACGCTCTTCGTAAAATATGTTTTCAAGGCAGTTTTGAAATCCAATATGGCGGCTACCGTGTGGGATGTACAGGTTCTGATCAGTGACGACAACTATCTTTCTTTCCCAGCCTTCCCAGCACTCATTTAAACAATGTTAGCGGTATGTATGGTAATGGTTTACTGGGAGATCTTACTCAAGATTGCAGTTGTAATCAGCACAATAAAACAACATTTTGTTGCCTATATTACTGAAAGTATGAAACTTTTTATTCCCAGGGTCATGGTTTGAATGAATTCATTCTTACCTTGTAATTGGTGGTTTTTATCCTTACTGCCATCACAACTGAAACTCCACAGTGCTTATTTGATTGTTATTATACACATTTTGGTCTCAATTCACTCCACATTGCACTTTAAACAAGTTGCTGTTCCTGGTTCCTAAGCGCGCGCTCCACAAACACAGTTACGAACAGCAGACGACGAAACTGCAAAGTTTTATTCGTTAAATTGTTTACTTTACTTGTTATTTATAGTTCAACTTTACTTTGCTATTTAAAAATTTTAATTTAATTCATGTATTTGTTCTGATACGGAATACAAACCTTTCGGTCCTTTTACAATAGGAAGGTAACTAGCGGCAGCTGGATGGTCTTAAGCTTTCGAACATGGGAGTTCGGTAGTTAACTGCTTGTCCAACAATGCGCGCGCCGCGCGACTTGGAGGTGAAGAACCACTTTTGCTTTTGGCCCGCTGGTGGATAGACGTGTTTATCTTCGCTCTCTGCCCGCTTTTTCGCCGTTTGCTTTTCGTATAGTTGTGTTTCTTTTTCTGTTTACATTGTGTGACTGAAAATTTTAAGTACAATTATTCACTATTCTTTATTATTCAATTACATTGAAAGTGATTTGTTTTGGATCATGAGTTCTCTACGCCCTCCTGTACCGACGACTGCAGGGACTGAAGGGCGTAAGTGCGGGAAATTCAGAAGTTTCGCAGGATTGATCCTCATAGGGTAAAAAACCGCATGGTACTGGAGTGGACCGTGTACGATCAATGTGTACAACCCCAAGAAAAGTACATTATAACGCGTCCTGACACCGGAGTAGAGGTCTTTAGCTCCGTTTCTCACCAACAAGAAGTCGCGTCTGATGCCCATCTCCGATGTCAGGACGCGGTATAATGTACTTTTTTTGGGGCTGTACACATTGATCGTACATGGTCCACCCCTGTACCATGCAATTTTTTACCCTATTTTGTGTGCTCGGTGCCGAGGGCGAGAGCGCGCTCGCGCTGAGCCATGTATTTTGGGTGAAAATGTGTAAGTGAAAATTGTAAGTAAGTACTCTTTTTCATTTATATTTTTGCCCTGTGCGCTCGGTGCTGATGGGCGTGAATGCGCTCGGTGCCGAGTGGGCGCAGAATGCGCTCGGCACGAGCCCTTTATTTTGTTTGAAAGTGGAATTGCAAGTGCAGTATTCTTTTTAATTTTCATATATTTTTGATTGCATCAATATTCATTTTGGATCAGTGTTTCTGCTCTTACCCGGGAATTGATCCTTCCCCTTTTATTTTGTGTGAAAGTGAAATCGCAAGTGCAGTATTCTTTTTCCTTTTCATATATTATTTTGATTGCATCAATTCGTCATGGATCAGGTTTCCGCTCATAACCGGGAATGGATCCGAGGGGGGGCGTGCCGCCGCCGCTCGGGTTTGCCGCGCTGCTGCGACCAGACTCCCACTGCCCTAGAACTCGCCCCTGGACCTGCCACCGGTACCAGGATGTCGATGGCTGCTGCTCCACCTCCTGTGTTACCGGTGCTACCTGCCGTACCTGCCGATGCTGTGCTGGCTGTCCCTGCTGTACCTGCCGTTCCTGAGATGCCCATGCCTGCTGACATCATCCCTGTTCGTGGTGGTGCTGCCCCAGACTTTGGTCTGTCCGTTCAGGTGCGTCCGGGCCCTGTTGCTTCGGCTACAGCAGCCCCGGCTCCGCCCTGGATGGCAGATCTTATGTCTGTCCTGAGGAAGCTGACGAAGAAGAGGAGGAAGATGTCGTCGTCGTCTTCATCTTGTTCGTCGTCGTCGGCTGCCGCCTCTTCCCCTTCGACTTCCAAGGCTTCACAGCCGAGGAAGAAGAAGGTTGCCTCCTCCCCTCCTAAGAAGTCTCCCTCGGGAGCTTCTCGGTGAGACGGGGGGGGCTCTTCCGCTGGTCCTCCTGCTCCTTCGGGAGCGGGGCCCGTCTCTTCATCCGCAAGGAAGAAGAATACGGGGACCAGAGGGGTACCGGCTAACACCGGTACTTCCTCGCCTGGTGTCAGGGGCTCTGCCACTACACCAGGTTCCGTCTCGGCCTCTCATCCGTGAGAGATACCGAGTGTACCGTCACCTACCAGTGACCGTGCAGCCAAGAAATCAGCGCCAGTTTCACGGCATGGAGGCGGAAGGTGGTGAGCCGCCTCAGGCGCCTCCCACCAGGCCCAGCTCTCGCTCTCGTAGCGACCGGCTGGCTACCCGGGTTGATGTGATGGTCTCTGACCGGCCACGGGCCGAGGCTGGGAAGAGGTCCCCCCGATCGCCGGCTCCAGCCATGGCTGGCGCCAGCGGTGTGACGCGCCGTGAGAGCAAGCATCAGTCTCACCGTGACAGGGGTCTCTGCAGGTCGCCTGACTGTCGCTCCCACAGGGAGCGAACGGGTACGGCAACCAGCAGCAGTTCCCCTGACACACGAGATTGGGGCTGCTGTTCTCGGTCCAGCCGTTCTCCCCAGGGAAACAACTCGACTAGGCCTGCAGCTCGATCCCCATCATGGGTTGGCAATCGCCTGCAGCCCTCCAAGGCTGCTGGTTCAGCCAGCGAGCGAAGGGGAGCGTCAGGTCTTCCTCTCCCGTGCCTTCAACTTCCTTGGTTTACACCAGGAAGAGCGAGGCACAGCGGAGTCATCATGAGGGGCGCGCCCTGCACGATCCCGTCACGACGCCATATGTACCAGGCACGATCTTCGAACCGACCAGGACGTGGCAAGTGGCAGGCGGAGACCGAGAGGGCTGTCGCTGTTCCCCCTCCTGAAGGGGGAGGCTCTCGGGATATGCTCTTGTTCGAGGGGCTTGATGGTCCTACTCCGCAAGATGCTGTGACTTCAGAGTTCCAGAGGAACTTTGCTGAGGTTATGGCGCTGATTCGTCAGCACAATGACCTTGGGGAAGGATCGCCGCTCCCACCAGCAGAGCCCACGTCTCGGCTCGAGTCGTTTTGGGGCCCGAAGAGGGAACCCAAACCGACGGTGGGTCTGCCGTGATCGGAGCTTGCTGACTGTGTTGAACCAGGTAGAGTCTCTCGTCTCCGGACAAGAAGGCTCTCTCAGGTCTGGCCGGTTGAACAAGCTACTTCCACCTCCTCTACTGTGACAGCGACGTTTTTACGTGTCTTCGGACATTGTATTTGAATACCCCTTCTGTCCTCCTGAGAGGTTTCGACCTCGACGAGGACTGGAATGAGTTGGAGGACGGTATCGGCTCTCTCCTGTCCGGTGTCGATCGGCCCCACCCAGACGACGTTCACAGTGGCGGCAGACCCTTACCTACAGTGCGAGTTCGTAACCCTCCTCGGGGAAAACGTTTTCTCCTGACGATACGTTTTCCCAGACTCTGAGAGGCCGATGGCTGCTCCTTCTCTTCTCCAACTGCTAGTTCCACTGGGAAGGCAAGCGAGTATCCAATTCCTCCCCCATTCCCTCTCTCCTTACGGCTACGAGGGAAAGGGGAGGGATTCTACAGAGATTTCTCTGTAGGATTCCATGTTGGGGACTGCGCTACCGGGGGGACCTTCGGGTCCTACCTGATGTAAGCCCCGGTCGTTGAGGAGGGATCCTGCCCCATCCTCGATTTCTGCGGGAATCGAGAGGACCACCAGTCGATAATAGTTTGACGAATTCGGTGGGGGTCTCGCCGAGTGCTTAGAATTCTGCCGAATTTCTAGCACTCTCAGAGTGTAAGAGTTTTTTTTTTTTACGATCTCCAAACACTTAGGCGAGACCACGGTCCAAGGTGAGAGAGACGAGAATCCCCGATAATTGTTACCACTATAATCGGGAACCTCGCTGAATGCTCGAATTCCTGGAATTTTTAGCATTTGGAAGAAGACTGCTGCTGGAAGAAGAATATCTCACAGTAGACGACCAACCTGGAATAGAGAAGAACGGACGGGAACATCCAGTTTGGCTTGAACTGTCGTTTTCAGTATTCTTTATCATTGAAGCTTTCCTTTGGGGAAGACTTCTCCCTTCACTCTCTTGACTAGAGAACGAAGCGGTCGATCTCAATCCTTATTCTCATTCCTCAAGGGGAAAAGAATTTAGGATGGAGGTTTGTTGTACAGAACCTACAAATATACTACGTATATTACCCTCGCGACATGATTCTGTTAAGTAGTTGAATTGTCCGGGGGGTATGGCGCATACCGTAGTTACTACGGATTGTGACCGAGACGAATAGTATCTCAACCCTTAAACGCCGACTGGACGTATTTTATGTCTACTTTTTTTGTCTCTTGGGTGCCGACTGGACGTATTTTACGTAGACATACAAAAGTTTTTTTAAAAATTCGCGGAAAAATACTTTTAGGCCTACCAGCCGAAAACTTGAATCACACGCCTTGGGGATGCTGGGAGTTCACGGATCAAGGTGTTGTTTTGTTTACAATCGTTACGCAGGCGCGCAAGCGCGAATTTCTTTCTTGCCGCACTAAAAAGTAATCTGTGACGCATCTCGGAAATTATTTCGTCACTTTGACATAATTTTTTTACCATTTTAAATTAGCCGTTTACATGGAGTATTATATATGAAAATGTGCGCATTTGTATGTAGAATACAACAAAAAAATACTCATGATTGTAGCTTTTATCAGTTTTGAGATATTTTCATATAAATAACGATAAGTGCCAAAATTTCAACCTTCGGTCAACTTTGACTCTATCTAAATGTTCGAAAAAACGCAATTGTAAGCTAAAACTCTCATATTTAGTAATATTCAATCATTTACCTTAATTTTGCAACTAATTGGAAGTCTCTAGCACAATATTTTCGATTTATGGTGAATTTATGAAAAAACTTTTTCTTTACGTCCGCGCGGTAACTCTTCCGAAAAAAATCACACATGCGATTGTGGTAATGTTTTGCACCATTTTAAATTAGCCGTTACATAAAGTTTTATTTTGTTCATGAAACTTACCTGTCAGATATATATATAGCTGTATTTTCCGAAGTTTGACAGAAATTAAAAAACTTACGACACCGTATGGGAGTCAGGTGGTTAGTACCCATTCCCGCCGCTGGGAGGCGGGTATCAGGAACCATTCCCATTTTCTATTCATAATTTTTGTACATGAACTTCCCTGACAGATATATACTTAGCATAGTCTCCGACGTTCCCGACAGAATTTCAAATCTCGCGGCACACGCCCCGACAGATAGGTAGGGCAGGTGGTCTACCTTACCCGCCGCTGGGTGGCGGATGTACGAACCACTCCCGTAAGCTTGTCAGATTTTTTCTCTGTCGCGGGAACGATAACAACTGTTGTCGGTTCCTCTCGATAGTTTTTCGATTCTCGCTTGCCTGGAGTTAATTTGGACTTCTTTTGGTGACGTATTCGCTTTGTTTGGCTTGGCATACGCTGATTGTGGACCGGTTTTGATTTTGAGTTTGATTTTCTTTAACGATGTCTGATCTAGATCGTAGTTAAAACTTCGGTGTTGTTTAGGGTTTGCGTGAATGAAGGATGTAAGGTGAGGTTGCCGAAAGCTTCGGTAGACCCCCACACGGTTGCATGAAATGCAGGGGAATGATTGTGCGTTTGCTAACCCTTGTAGTGAATGTAAGGGATTGAATGAAGAGAATATAAGGCTCTCTCTTCTTATGTTAGGAAGTTTGGAACGTGATAGAGTGCGTAAGGCTTCCTCTAGAAGTTCTAGCAGATCTAGAATGAGTGAGTTGGATGTGGATCCTAATAGTACTAACGTAGAATTAGAACCTTCTTCCCAAGTTGCAGCCCCGGCTCCCCGCACCGAAGCCGGAGATTCGCCTTCGGAGGCGGCAGCTCTGAAAGCCAAGAATCGTTCTGTGGATCAGAAGATTCGTCAGTTGGAAGGTAAGGAGAGTGTTAGTGATCAGTGCAGTGTCCCCAGTGTTGTGGAGGGTGCGTCTGACCGGCTCCTTAGTGCCTCTAGGCCTAGACCTCTTCCAGACTCCCAGTTCCAGTGGAGTAGGAAAGTCGAAAGCCGCAGGAGGGCTAGGGAGAGCCCCCACACCGGTCAGCGTCCCCTCGGCAGATCCTGAAGTACGCTCCCAGGCTGCCTCGGATCGCTACAAGAAGGAGCTCCTACGCCAATGCTTCTCCTCTTCGTCGTCTCCCTCTCCGAAGAGAGGTTGGAACTCCCGGATGCGTCGCGCCCGTTGAAGAGGGCTTGGAAGGCTCCCTGCAGTCCTTTGGCTTCTAGTCCGGAGGTTTTCCCGGAAGAATCGTCGGTGGAGGCGAAAGAAACACAAGAAATCCTGTGATCGTTCTTCTTCTCGCGCTCCGCGCTCGGCGCCTGCTTCCGAGGAAGAACTAGAAGATTCTCCTACGAGAGTACTCGCGGGACTTCAAGCTCAGATCACGGCGCTAGCAGACTCTCTAGCAGTTAGATCACGTAGGAAGAAGGACGTTTCTCTTCGATCAAGAGATCTAGGCGCCGCTCTTCAGAGGATCGTTCTCCTTCATATGGGGAGGTTTCGTATGAAGGTGGGGGCTCGCGTGAGCGCCCTCGCTCGCGGGAGCGCCCTCACTCGCGTGAGCGCCCTCGCTCGCCTGGCTCTCTTTCAATTTTCAAGGCGCCAAACTTCGGTAGACGCTCTATGGAGAAAGAAGTTTTTTCTCCAGAATTGGATTCCCGCTTCCGGTAAGCGCACTGCACCTGCTCATCACGCGATTTCTTCAACTCCCTCGCGTGAGACTTCTCCTCAGCAGCCTCAAGATTATAGAAGGCGCCCTTATACAAAGTAGGCGTTCTTCTTCCAGATGTCACTCTCCTCGAGTATCGGATCGTGACTTCTCTCCTGACAGGCATCTAGAGTCTGGTAGGAGTCGTGTGCATGATAGACGGCATACTGTTAGCCGCTCCCCGCAAGGTAGGCGCCAAGAGCCTACTGCACATAGCTCTCCTAGTAGGCGCTCGTCTCTTTTAAGGCGTCATACTCCTGATTATTCTCCTAATGGGCAGACAACAAGAGTCTTTCAAAGCGCCCTTCTCCGTGTAGGCGCTCTCCCGCTTCTAGGCGCACTTCTCCTGACCGTTTGTCTCTTGGTAGGCACCAGGAATCCCCCCGGAAGCGCCCTTCTCCAAGTAGGCGCTCGTTAGTTTTGAAGCGCCCTTCTCCTGAATGTTACCCTCTTGTTAGACGTCAAGAGTCTCGCAAGCAGCCTTCTCCTAGTAGGCGCATTTCGCCTTCCAGTCGAACTTCCGTTGATCGTACGCAACTGGACAGGTATGGAGAGCCGCGCAAGCGCTCTGCTCTCGATAGGCGCTCTTCTCCTGGCAGCCGCTCGCCTCAGGATAGGTGCATAGAGTATAGTAGGCGCTCGCCTCCTCGTAAGCGCCCTGCGGATGTTTCCGAGAATTCTCGGAGTGGGAGCCCTACCTCTCCTTCGGCTGAGATTCCGTATACCTCGAAGAGGGGGAGTCTCATCGTAGACTTCCCAGATCTTCTCATCGTTCTCCAGTGGATGTGAACTCTTCTAAGAGAGGGCGTTCTCCAACCTCTCGCTCAACTCCTGCTAGGATCCCTTCGTCACCTAAGGATCTTCCGCGCTCACCTCGACAAGACGTCCTAGAAGGTTCGGATGAGGAACCGAACACTTCTGCTGCTGTCTCTTCTTACAAGAAGCTTACAGAGCTACTTTTACAAGTTTTTGGGATTCCCTTACGCCTACGGCTCCTCCTTCTCCTCACTCACTTTTTTCAACGGCGAAGACAGCGAAGAGTTCTTCTTGTGTGAGGATGAAGCCAACTCTTTCTATGAAGAAGGCACTGAGGAGTTTTGGTTCCTGGATGGCTTCCAAAGAAAGAAGCGGGGAAAACGATGTTCGCATTTCCTCCTTCGAAGTTATCAGGACGCGCTGGTTTCTGGTACGAAACAGGAGAGCCCTTAGGATTGGGTCTACCGTCTTCGGCTGATTCGGATTTTTCGGCACTGGTAGATTCGACAAGGAGAACTGCCCTTAACTCTGCTAAGACGACTTGGGCAATGAACGAAATTGGATCATTTGCTCAAAGGTATGTTTAGAGTGCTAGAAAGTATTTTAACTTCCTTGATTGGTCGTTGGGAGTTCTAGCCAAGAAAATTGAAGTGCCAGAGTCAATTTCACCAGATGATCTTATGTGTGTTTTTGTCTTGTATGGACAAGTCAGTAAGAGACGGAGCGAGTGAAATCGCCTCCCTTTATGGGGCCGGCATCGTGAAGAAGAGGTCGGTTTACTGTTCCTTCTTAACGAAGTCGGTCTCCCATGCTCAGAGGTCTTCTTTGCTGTTTGCTCCTCTGTCTACTCAGTTGTTCCCGAAACATCGAGTGCAGGACATTTCGAGGTCACTTTCGGCCAAAGCCACCCAGGACCTTTTGGCACAGTCGGCAAGAAAACCTCGCCCTTCTTTCCCTACCAAGCTAAGAAGAAAAGGCAAGTGTTCGAGAACCCTTTCGAGGGGCATCTTCTTCAAGAACCTCTACGTTTAGAGGTCGTAGACCTTCAAGAGGGGTAAGACTTTCGCCAAGTCTGTTAAAGCCCCCAAATAACTTGCAAGTCCTTCAAACAACGTGGGCGCCAGACTCTTAGAGTTTGCAGAAGTCTGGGCCCAAAAAGGGGCGGATCCTTGGACCCTTTCTATTTTGAGGAGAGGTTACCTCATCCCTTTCGTCGAAAGACCTCCCTTGACGACCATCCCAAGGGAACTGACGGCCAGGTACAGAGACCCCATCATGAATCAAGCTCTCCATCCTAGCAGTAGATCAGATGCTGGAGAAGGGGGCTATCGAACTAGTGACAGACCATCATTCATCGGGCTTCTACAACCCGCCTTTTCCTAGTTTTCCGAAGTCCTCAGGGGGATGGAGACCGGTGTTGGATGTAAAGCGCCCTGAACTTCTTCGTAGAGAAAAGAAGAAGTTTCACGATGGAAACGCCTTCATCAGTGCTGGCAGCGCTTCGTCCAGGGGACTGGATGGTTTCCTTGGATTTACAGGACGCTTACTTCCACGTACCGATCCATCCTTCCTCGAGGAAGTTTCTCAGATTCATGATGGGGGGAAAATTTTTCAGTTCAGGGCTCTGTGTTTCGGCCTCTCGACGGCCCCTCAAGTGTTCACGGGGATTTTGAGGAATGTGGCTCAATGGCTTCATTTGAAAGGGGTGAGGATATCCATGTACCTCGACGATTGGCTAATAAGGGCCATTTCAGAAGATCGTTGTTTGAAGGACTTACAAGTAACTTTAGAATTGACGAAGGCTTTGGGACTTCTCGTCAATTTCAAGAAGTCATCACTAATTCCCGAGCAAGAGTGTGTGTATCTCGGGATACAGATGAACCTCTCCTGATTTTTTCTTTTGTCGGGCTTTTCCCTCGCAGGAAAGGATAGCCCGAGGATTCTTGAGAGAGTAACAACCTTCTTAGGGAAAGAAGTATGCACAGTGAGGAGTGGATGAGTCTGCTGGGGGACACTCTCCTCTCTGGAGCAATTCGTTTCCCTAGGAAGGTTGCACCTGAGACCGCTCCAATTCTTTCTTCATCGGAATTGGAGTCGTCGTTCTCAGGATTTGACGTTCTCCCTGTCGTTATCCCAGGACATCAAGAGACATCTCTTATGGTGGACAGATCCCAACCTCTTTGCGAAGGGACTGTCTCTTCAATCACAGACCCCCAACCTGGTGTTGTTCTCCGACGCGTCGGACATGGGTGGGGTGCAACTCTGGGAACCAACGAAGTGTCAGGTACCTGGGTGGGGGACCAGGTAGCCTGGCACATCAACAGAAAGGAGTTGATGGCTGTGTGGTTGGCTCTGAAGGCTTTCGAGCCCAAAGTCAGAAGATCGGTAGTGCAGGTCAACGCGGACAACACTACAGCTCTGGCATACATCAGGAAACAGGGGGGGACGCATTCCTTCTCCCTGTACGAGACAGCAAGAGACCTTCTTCGTGGGCAAAGAGAAGAGGAATCAAGCTTCTCACCAGGTTCGTGCAGGGAGAAAGGAATGTACGGAGCAGATCTCCTCAGCAGAAAGATCAGGTCCTTCCCACAGAGTGGACCCTTTCATCTGGATGTATGCCAGAGCCTTGTGGGGAAGTTTATGGGGCAGGCCACACATAGACCTCTTTGCCACGTCAAAGAACAAGAGGCTGGATCCTTACTGCTCTCCGATATCGGATCAGAGGCAGTAGCAATAGATGCTCTTCTTCTAGACTGGAACGGACTCGACGTCTATGCGTTTCCCCCCTTCAAGATCCTGGGGCTAACCATCAAGAAGTTCGTAGAGTCCGATTCAACGAGAATGACCTTAATCGCTCCCTTTTGGCCGGCCCAAGAATGGTTCACAGAGGTACTGGAATGGTTGGTGGACCTTCCAAGATCGCTCCCGCTAAGGAGCGATCTACTCAGACAACCCCACTTCGACAGGTACCACAAAAATCTCCTCGCTCTCAGTCTGGACTGGTTTCAGACTGTCCAAGTTTGGTCAGAGCGAAAGGCTTTTCAGCGACAGCTGCTAAAGCAATCGCAAGAGCGAGGAGACCTTCCACCTTGCGTGTATACCAGTCAAAGTGGGATGTCTTCAGACGTTGGTGCAAGAGAAGAACATTTCCACTTCCAGTACCTCTGTGACCCAAATTGCGGATTTCCTTATTTTCCTCAAAGAAGAATGTCATCTGGTTGTGTCAACTATTAAGGGATACCGCAGTATGTTGGCGGCGGTATTTCGGCATAGAGGCTTAAATATATCCGATGATAAGGACCTGCATGGATCTTATTAGATCATTTGAAACCATTAAGCGTCCTCATGTAGTACCGAACTGGAATCTAGACGTTAGTCCTACAATTCCTTGGATCGTCTAGATTCGAAACCTCCTGCCTTAGCCTCTTTCAAGGATTTGACGAAGAACGGCTATCTTCCTTTGCCCTAGCTACAGCTAAGAGAGTGAGTGAGCTCCAAGCTATTGAGGGCAATGTAGGGTTTAAGGAAGATTCTATGGTGTGTTCGTTTCTTCCAAGTTTCCTGGCAAAGAATGAAAACCCATCACGTCCTTGGCCCAGGAGCTTTGAAGTTCGTAGTTTATCTTTTCTAGTAGGGGAAGAGCCTGAAAGAACTCTTTGCCCTATGAGAATTATGAAGTATTTCCTTAAGAGGAAGGAACAACTTAAGGCTAATCAAGAGGTGCTTTGGTGCTCCGTAAAGGACCCCACTCGGCCCATGTCGAAGAATGCTCTTTCCTTTTTTCTGAGAAGCCTTATTACAGAGGCACATGTTGCCTGTAAGGAAGATCATTTTAGACTACTGAAAGTGAAAAAGCTCACGAGGTGAGAGCCATCGCAACTTCGCTTGCATTCAGAAAAAATATGTCTGTGCGGAACTTGATGGAGGCGACTTTTGGAGATTGCCAATCGGTTTTTTTCGCAAAACCACTACCTACGTGATGTAAAAATCACATATGATAATGCTTCGCCTTGGGTCCTTTCGTATCGGCGGATTCGGTGCTGGGGCAGGAGCTGAAACTTATCCTGTGTAAATTTTTTATATGTTACCCTATATTTTATATTGTTGTTTTTTGGTTGTCTGAAAGAGGTTGCAGGAGGCACCTCTTTTTGTCGTAATATTAACCCTTTGTATTTGGTTAGGTGGTCTGGTGGGTTTTGGCTCCTTGCAGAGGTAGTGGTAAGGATCTGTTAGGTAAGCGGACAAGGTCCCTCTAACAGCATCCGACTTGGATTCTACCACAATAGGGGATCACATATCCCAGTGGTAGATCCGAGAGTCTTTCAGCATCAGGTCACGTCCTAGCTGTAGCTCTCCAGGCAATGCAGACTCAGAGATAGTATCTATGAAGTCTTCATCCTGAAAATGGTGAGACCCAAGGTTTTTATATCCTACAACATTAGTTGTTTCCCGTCTTACCTGTATTATTGAGCTGTCTCTTACCCTCCACCAAGGGTGCCAATCAGCTAAGTATATATCTGTCAGGGAAGTTCATGTACAAAAATGATATTGTTAAACTACAATAAAGTTTTGTACATACTTACCTGGCAGATATATACGATTAATGGCCCACCCAGCCTCCCCTCAGGAGACAGGTGGAAGAGAAAAATCTGACAAGCTTACGGGAGTGGTTCGTACATCCGCCACCCAGCGGCGGGTAAGGTAGACCACCTGACCTACCTGTCGCGTGTGCCGCAGATTTGAAATTCTGTCGGGAACGTCGGAGACTATAGCTAAGTATATATCTGCCAGGTAAGTATGTACAAAACTTTATTGTAGTTTAACAATATCATATTTTCTGTCGCCGGTGTTGTAAACACAGTTTCATACATTCAACTTACCTGTCAGATATATACATGCTATAGACTCCGTCCGTTCGTTTCCCGACAGAATTTCAAATTTCGCGGCACTCGCTACAGGTAGGTCAGGTGATCTACCGCCCTGCTCTGGTGGCAGGGCTAGGAACTATCCCGATTCCCGTTTTCTAATCATATTCTCTCTGTCGCCGGCTGTATCAACATTGTTGTTACTCCTCCTGACTAGAATTCGTTTTTTTTTTTTTTTTTTTTTTTCGCAAAAAAAACAAAACTTTTGATCATCTCTCGCTGATAATTTGGTGACGTACTTGGGATCGTTGTTTGGCATTCGCTATCGTGGACTGTTTTTTGGACTTGGTTTTTGGATTTTGTGAACTATGTCTGATTCTAGTGTTAGTTTCAGAGTGTGTGTGAATGAGGGCTGTAAGGTGAGGATTCCGAAAGCTTCTTGGTAGATCCTCACACTAGTTGTAGAGGGTGTAGAATGGTTGAATGTTCCATTTGAGAATACGTGTAATGAGTGTGAGAATCGAGTGCACAAGAGTGGAAGAATCTAACTTCATTACTTGAAGAAGTTAGAGAGAGATAGAGAGAGGAAGAAAACCCATAGAAGGTCTGCCTCTCATGATTTACTTTCTAGCTCTGTAGCTTCTTCCTATGATGATAATGACCATTCTGTTTCAGCCCGTTCACAAATGGCTAATCCCTCTAGTTCGGCTTCGGACATAGCAGAACTTAGAGCTTCCCCTTCAGAAATGCAGGAAAAAGTCGCAGCATTGGAAGGTAAGCAAAGTGAATGTGACAGTGATATTAGTGTCCCCAGTGTAGTGGAGGGGCGTCTGGTCGTTCTCTGCGACGCTCCCAGGCCTAGACCTCTTCCAAGCTCCCTGGCCCGGAGGAGAAGGAAAGTCGAAAGCCGTACGGGGGTTTGTTTTGTGGAGAATCCCCAACGATCAGGCGTCCCTTCGGCAGAATCGATCGTATCGACTGCTAAAGACCGCTATAAGAGGGTCCTACGAGAGTGCTTTTCGTCGTCGAGTTCGCCTTCTCCGAGAAGAGGGTGGAAGGAGTCGAATCTTTACCCGTCCTTTGAAGAGGAGTATGCAAGAGCCTGCCAGGCGCCAGGCGCCTGCGGAACATGAGATCAATTCGAGTCCCGAGCGCTTCTCAGACGGAGGAGCGCCTTCGATAGTAAAGAGGGCGAGAATACAGTCAGACTCTGAGAATGGAGGAGATCCTAGAGCGCCTTCCAGATCTCCCTCTCCTAAATCGGAAGATTCCTCAACCAAGAAAATCTTGAAGAATATGCAAGAGCAATTAGCCTTGCTAGTAGGAACTCGTTATAAGGAACCTACTCGTAGAAGGATGATAGGCTTCCTATTAAAAGATCGAAAGAACTATCTCCTGCCAGGCGCGACGCATCCTTCAGGGGAGTTGTCGCACAGGCGGCCATCTCTGGGGGGGGCGGTGCGCTAGACAGGCGAGAGGTAGGAAAGGAAGCTACTCCTGTCAAGAGTAGGGCGCCAACCAGAAGCCAGACTCCGAGTAGGCGTAACGAGCCAGGACAACATTCAAGATCTTCAATCAAGCGCCAGGAGTATTCTGAACTAGTTACTCCTCCCAGGCGCCAGGAGTATTACGAAGCTTATACTCCTCCCAGGCGCCAGGAGTATGCGGAACTTAATACTCCTACCACGCGCCAGGAGTATTATGAACAGAATGCGCCTACTAAAAGCCAGGAGCATTCGAGGCGCTTTGCGCCTGCCAGGCGCCAGGCGCCTGCTGAAAGCCAGGAGTATTCGAGGCGCTTTGCGCCTGCCAGGCGACAGGCGCCTGATGAAAATGCGCCTGCCAGGCGCCAGGCGCCTGACGAAAATGCGCCTGCCAGGCGCCAGGCGCCTGATGAAAATGCGCCTGCCAGGCGCCATGCGCCTGCTGAAAGCCAGGAGTATTCGAGGCGCTTTGCGCCTGCCAGGCGCCAGGAGGATCCCAAGCACGCTACTCCTCCCAGGCGAGATACTCCTGCTGTACACCAGGCGCATTCCTCGTATGAACCTGACACTCGTAAGAGAGTAAGAGAGGAGTCAGTAGAAAGGAGAGAACCTTCTCCTTCCGAGTCTTCAACCCAGAAGATGCCTCGGAAGACGAAATGAAAGGATCTTCTAATTATAAAGTCCGTTTCGTCCCTTCTGTTGGAGGAATATGGAAGACTCTTTGACACAGCTGTCCCCCCTTCACCACGTTCGCAGTTTTCGAGCACGAAAACACTCAAGTCCTCCTCTTTCCTCAAAATGAAGCCTGCCATTTCTATGAGGAGAGCGCTACAATCTCTTGACTCCTGGTTCAAGAAGAAGAAGGAGTTAGGAAGGACGGTCTTTTGTATGCCTCCCGCCAAACTTACAGGGAGGAGAGGAATTTGGTACGAAACGGGAAGAGGATATGGATTGTCCTCTGCCCGTTTCAGACCGAATCAGATTTCTCGAGTTTGGTGGAGTCGTCGAGAAGGCACGCCTTGAATGCAGCGAAGGTTACATGGGGGCTTTCGGAAACGGACCACCTCATCAAGGGTCTTTTTCATACTTTAGAAGTTTTTAACTTCTTAGATTGGTCCCTTGGGGTTCTGGCCAAGAAATCTCAAGAAAATGAACAACTCGACCCAGAAACCCTGAATTGCATACTAGCATGCATTGATAAGGCTGTTCAGGATGGATCAGCTGAGGTATGCTCGCTATATGGTGCAGGAGTTTTAAAGAAAAGAGCGGTGCACAGTGCTTTCCTCACAAAGGCCGTCTCTCATTCGCAGAGAGCCGCCTTATTGTTTGCGCCTCTCTCTGAACACCTTTTTCCCTCGCAGTTGGTGAAGGACATAGCGCATTCTCTGACGGAAAGGCCACCCAGGATCTCCTTAGACAATCATCAGGAAGAGTAGGCCTGTGGCTAGAGGAGAAGAAGTGGCTCACCCAGCTCAGACACAGCCCTTTCGAGGAGGTCTTCCAACTAGACCGATCGCCAGAAGGAAGTCAACCGATAAGAGGGGGTTTAGGTCTTTCCTTCCGTGCCTTTAAGAAAGGGAAGTGAAGAGTTCTGTCCTCCAGACACCCGTAGGAGCCAGGCTACAGTATTTTGTGAAAGCCTGGGAAGACTTAGGAGCCAACACTTGGACGATGTCGATCATCAAGAAGGGGTATCGCATCCCATTCAAGGACATTCCTCCCTTGACAACATCTCCGAGGGAATTGTCCGCCAGATACAGGGACCAGATGATGACGGACACTCTTCGGCAAATGGTGGAACAGATGTGGGAAAAAAGGGCAATAGAACTTGTACTGGATTGCAACTCCCCGGGGTTTTACAACCGCTTGTTTCTTGTAACAAAAGCCTCGGGGGGATGGAGACCAGTACTGGACGTAAGTGCGCTGAACAAATTTGTCGAACAACAGAAGTTCAGCATGGAAACGTCTGCCTCAGTCCTTGCAGCACTACGGCAAGGGGATTGGATGGTGTCCATAGACCTTCAGGACGCATACTTCCACATCCCGATCCACCATTCGTCGAGGAAGTACCTTCGATTTATGTTCGAAGGAAGAAATTATCAGTTCACGGCCCTGTGTTTCGGCCTGTCCACGGCTCCTCAAGTCTTCACAGACGTGATGAAAAATGTAGCGAGACACCTACACTTGAAAGGGATAAATGTCTCAATGTACCTGGACGACTGGCTCATCAGAGCCAGGTCTCAAAAGCGTGTTTGGAGGACTGTTAATAACACTGGAGTTGACGAAGTCTTTGGGACTGATCGTGAACCTCGAGAAGTCTCAGATGATCCCCAGCCAGAACGTGGTTTATCTGGGGATTCAGATGGATTCTCGGGGTTTTCGAGCTTTTCCATCGCAAGAGAGACTAAAGAAAGGCTGTACCAAAGTATCGAACTTTCTAGGGAAAGAGCGCACTTCGGCGAGGGAATGGCTGAGCCTTCTGGGAACCCTTTCCTCGCTCGAGCAGTTCTTTCTCCTAGGGAGATTACATCTTCGACCGCTTCAGTTCTTCCTAAGAAGAAGTTGGAGTTGGAAGACAGGTCAGCTATCGGATACGTTTCCAATATCGGAAGAAATAAAACAACATTTGAAGTGGTGGTTGCTTCCACTAAAGGAAAACAAAGGAGTGTCCCTGCAAGTACGGAACCCAAGCCTGACATTGTTTCAGACGCCTCGGAGGCGGGCTGGGGTGCAACATTGGGACCCAGAGAAGTGTCAGGCACCTGGTCGGCAGAACAGGTGTCATGGCACATAAATTGCAAAGAGCTCTTAGCAATTCACCTGGCGCTAAAGAGCTTCGAACACTTAGTCAGAGGCAAAGTCGTGCAGATAAATTCGGACAATACGACAGCTCTGGCTTATGTCAAGAAGCAAGGAGGGACGCACTCTTTTGCTCTGTACGAGCTGGCACGGGATCTACTGATCTGGGCGAACCAAAGGAAGGTAATTCTTCTAACAAGGTTTGTTCAAGGGGAGAGGAATGTGAGAGCGGACAGACTGAGCAGGAGATTCCAGGTCCTTCCCACAGAATGGACACTCCACTCAGAAGTCTGTCAGAGCCTGTGGCGCCTTTGGGGGAAGCCTCAAATAGATCTTTTCGCCACATTCCTCTCCAAAAGGATAGAGACATTTTGTGCCCTGGTGGTGGAGGGATCCCCGGGCTTATGCAACAGACGCCTTTCTCCTGGACTGGTCAGGAATAGACGTTTACGCTTTTCCCCCGTTCAAGATACTGGGGGAAGTAGTCAGAAAATTCGTGGCATCCGAAGGAACCAAGATGACTCTGATCGCTCCGTATTGGCCAGCTCAAATCTGGTTCACAGAGGTGATGGAATGGACAGTGGACTTCCCAGATCTCTTCCAAACAGAATAGATCTGCTCAAACAACCCCACTTCGAGAGGTACCATCAAAATCTACCCGCTCTTGCTCTGACTGCCTTTCGACTATCGAAAGACTCGTCAGAGCGAGAGGGTTTTCTCGCCAGGCAGCAATGCAATTGCTAGAGCCCGCAGATCACTACGAGGCGAGTGTACCAATCGAAGTGGGAAGTTTTCAGAAACTGGTGTAGGTCGAAGAAGCTGTCCTCTTCCAGTACCTCTGTGACCGAAATTGCAGATTTCCTTCTGTTTCTTAGGCAAGAGTCGCATCTCTCGGTACCAACTATTAAGGGGTACAGGAGTATGCTCTCAGCAGTCTTTAGAAACAGAGGATTAGATCTAACGAATGACAAGGATTTACACGACCTCATTCGTTCATTCGAAACATCTAAATCACGCGAACCTAAGGTTCCAAGCTGGAACTTAGATGTAGTTCTTAAATTTCTGTCATCAGATGAATTCGAACCTCTTCACACTGCTTCGTTCCGCAATATCACTAGAAAGTGTTTGTTTCTGATGTTCTCTTGCAACGGCAAAAAGAATCAGTGAGTTGCACGCCCTTGAATCAAGAGTTGGCTTCAAAGGAGACTCCGCAATGTGTTCATTTCAGTCCCTTTTTCTGGCCAAAAATGAAAACCCTTCGAATCCCTGGCCCAGGAGTTTCGAAGTTAAAGGACTGTCTAGCTTGGTGGGCAGAGAGGCAGAAAGATCCCTGTGCCCAGTTAGAGCTCTAAAATTTTATCTGGACAGGAAGAAGCAGTTGGGAGGTTCGCAGAAAGTCTTTGGTGCTCAGTGAAGACCCCAAAAAAGACCAATGTCCAAGAACGCATTAGCCTTCTTTGTGAGAAGTGTTATCACAGAAGCGCATAAGAAGTGTACAGATGATTCGTTTAATCTCCTAAGAGTGGGAGCCCACGAAGTTAGAGCAATCGCAACCTCCGTGGCGTTCCAAAGAAATATGTCACTAAAGAACATCTTGGACACAACTTATTGGAGATGCAACTCTGTGTTTGCATCCCATTATTTAAAAGACGTACGAGTTACGTATGATAAATGCTTTTCGTTAGGTCCGTTTGTGTCAGCACAGACGGTTCTGGTAAGGAGAAAGCACCAATCCTTAAAATTATGTACGCAACCCTCTTGTCGGATGTGTTCTCGGTTTTCGATTTATAGTGTCAGTAGTCGCACAGGCGGCCTTCACTTCTCGTTATTGAAAATCGAGTGACATCTGACTATTAGAGGGCGTACAAAAATTTTGTTATTTTTGTATGTATGATTTTCGAGTTGTGGTTGTTTTTGCAAGAGTTTGGGGATAAACTCTAGCAATTTAGACAACTAACACGGTTTAGGTTCGGGTGATTCGGGATTGGTTGTGTGCTCCTTAAATTAGTGCGTGTTGTCATATAAGCGGATGTTGCTCCCATTGACAAACGCCAATTAGGATTCTGTCGAGTAAGTGGAAGAGACCCCATCGACAGATCCACAAGAATTCTTGGCCACAGATCACTATCTCGCTAAGGTTCTTGAGATGAAGCAGACTCCTAGGCAGTAGCCACGAAGTCTTCCATCTAAGAAGGTAGGAACTAAGGTTTATTTTATACCTACAACATATGTTGTTTACCTGTCTAGTCAGTTAGTTAGCTGTCTCTTGCCCTCCACCAAAGGGTGTCAATCAGCTATGTATATATCTGACAGGTAAGTTGAATGTATGAAAATGACATTGTTATGATACAATAAAGTTTCATACATACTTACCTGGCAGATATATACAATTGAAGACCCACCCAGCCTCCCCGCAGGAGACAGGTGGAAGAAGAGAATATGATTAGAAAAACGGGAATAGTTCCTAGCCCTGCCACCCAGAGCAGGGCGGTAGATCACCTGACCTACCTGTAGCGAGTGCCGCGAAATTTGAAATTCTGTCGGGAACGACGGAGTCTATAGCTATGTATATATCTGCCAGGTAAGTATGTATGAAACTTTATTGTATCATAACAATGTCATTTTTCAGCACCTCCGTCTTGAATTTAGGAAACTTGGCTACTATAAGTACCCCTATTTGATTTTTGGTATCTTGACTTTTGGATCGGTGGCTAGGCACACATTAATTGTGGATTTGATTGATTTTGGCTTGATTTCTTTCTTTAAATAAGATGTCTGGTTCTAGTTCGGCTAGCGCCAGGTTTTGTACCAAGAGTGATTGTCGAGGTAGGCTACTGAAAGCATCAGTAGACCCTCATACTTTGTGTAAGAGTTGCAGAGAGCATGATTATATGTATGAAAGTCGCTGCAAGGAATGTGAGTGTCTTTCTGATTCTGGATGGAGAGCGTCATGAGTCCTATCTTGCGTAAGCTTGAACGGGCGGGATAGGTTAAGGAGGTCTTCCTCCAGGAGCGTTTCAGGTAAACGTCAGGAGTTCATGTTTCTCCTACTAACCCTCCTTTAATCACTACTCCTAACCCTGTAGTGTTGCCTTCGGGCCCTGAAACAGTGTCTGTGGAGGGTAATACCCTTACGCTTATCTTAGAGTCGATTCGTAATTTAGAATCTAAAGTGCTCGCCTTAGAAGGCAAAAGTGAAGGTGCAAAGTGCAGTGACAGTGCTCCTTCGTTTGTGTGAGGGTGCGTCAGATCGGCCCCATTTCGCCTCTAGGCCTAGACCGCTGCCAGACTCCCAGGTTTCAGGGAGAGGGCATGTCGAAAGCCGCAGGAGGGTTACGGGGAATGCCCACCAATCTGACGTGCCTTCGGCAGTATCTGTTGACGCTACCCAGACTGCCAAGGAGCGTGCGCGTGCAC
>NC_061104.1:19817073-19832824 GCF_015104395.2 Macrobrachium nipponense
GGCCGAAAGCAAAAGTGATTCCTTCACCCTCTCGGGCACCGGTCGGGCGAGCACGATCGGTACAATCAGTTAAACTACCGTTCCCCCCTTCCCCTGTTCGAACAGCTTACGGACCACGTCCCAGCTTGCCGCTAAGTTTACCTTCCATCTTGTTAAAGGACCGAGGGTTTGTAGTTAGCGTATCGGAAGAACAACTTGGAGTTGTTTTGTGAACAGGACGGTGGTGTTCGCCCAAACCTTGGAAAGCCTCCCTGGTCGTTAAAGCGAAGGAGGGCGGGATCCAAGCCTCATGTCCGATTGATCGGGGTGTGCAAACCGCAGGAATCAATGGTCAAGTCCGTGGAATCCGACCGGTACTAAAAGAGAGGAGGCAACAAGCGTATCTCTTCGGTACCAGCAATGTTAAGAAACTTATGTTCCTGTACAGGAAGCAAATATAAAGTCAATGGGTTTGCTCTTGTTTAGGCATCCCACTTCCCCCCCATTGTAGGAAGGAAGTGGTGTGGATATTCTGCCTCCCTATCCCTAGTGAAAGGGATAGGATGGGGCTTCTGTTCATATAGCTCACCTGCATCTCGTCCTCATTCCATCGTAGTTGGACGACCGGTGGCCCTCTGCCCACACAGGTAGGGAGGAAGGAAGAAAAGATGGGAAACGGAGGGAGCCCAGTCACTGAAACTCATCTCCACATCCATCCACAACAGTCATCACCAGGACTCGATTGCTGTTTACAGCCTGCGGGATGGGTCTAGGGTTAGCTACTACAACTTGTTGGAGCAGCCACCACGGGTCCCCAAGGAAAAGGTATCCAAGGAACCTGTGGGCAATATTCCCGAAGGATATAGTGGAGGTGAAGGTAGTCTGGTTAGACCATACCGAACCTGCCTTGAAGGACCTGCGCCACGGAGAAGGTTTTACTTACGAACGCCTCAAACACGAGGGGCCAATACTTCTTGACTTCGTGAGCTCTCGGACGGGGACGTTACGGATGTTTGTCACTAACCAATTCAGCCTTCATAACGCCCTCCTAAGATGACCTCACGCAAGCCAGAATGAAAAGCGTGTTCTTGGATACTTCTTTTCTTGGTTACCCCGGTGCCCCTGCTAACGAAGATGGCGTCTACACTCAGGCCTGAAAAAAAAAAAAGGGGGGTTTGTCCGAGTTTTTTCTTCAGATAAGCGCCGTTAGGCCCGCCTCACAGGACAAAGCAGCCTCTCATCCCGCATCATTGTCGGTTGAAAGTCCATTGGGAGGGAGGGAATCGTGAAAGACTCGAACCTTTCTGTGTCAGGGGAACCGACTGGCTTTCTCGGAGTCTTCGCAACGAAGTTCGGGAACCGGAAATCGGAAGCGTCACAGATCCCCATCCCCTGGAGTGTTCGCTACATCATAAGGAACAGACCATGAAGCTTCCCCTACTCTCTTCGCCGATGCCAGGGCCAGCAAAGAAGAGGGTCTGAGGGTTCAGATCCCTGTCTGACGGACTATCGGGAGTGGCTCGAATGGTGTTCTGAGTCAAATATCCTAAGGACACGAGAGTCACCATGCCACGCAGGGGGGGAGGGCCTGAGTTTTCGCCCTGGCCTGGGTGGGCAAGACCTTTTCTAAGCTCCTCATAAGCAAGTATCTCGAACGAGTTCGAGATTTGGTTCCAATTCCCCTCCAGTTTCAGGTACCGAGAGCCAGGGCGGCTCTGTATCCTTTGACTGTGGGGGACTGAGAGGAGCCTTCTCTCGGCGGAAGAAAACACTAGGAAATCCGCTACCTGCTGAAGAGTGGCTCTGAGAGGAGATAAGACCCGTCTACGACATTCCCAAGCCAAACCAAGAACAGAGCGGCCCACTTCCCCTGGTAACCCTCAGCTGCAGAGGACTGTCGGACCGTTTTCCAGCCATCTCTGTTGCTGCGCTACGAGAAAAGCCTCTCGTTACTCAAGCAAGAATTTGGTGGATAACAGCCAAGCCACGTGAAGTTCGTAGGGGATCTGGACTGCTCTGTGGCGTTACCGCCTCGACGGTGGTGGGCTGGAAGCCAAGGAGGTTGTGCCCAAGGGGGAATCCTCTCTCGGTTCCCCTCCCTGCGAGAAGAGCCAGCCAGGGTCCGGATAACCAAAATGGCCTTGTGGCCATTTTGGGAAGCCACCATTATCATCCTGGCTATTCGGGGTTGACCTGCAGTGCTCGACTGATCACCTTGCGAATCAGGAGCTGAACCGGGGGAAAGGCATCAGAACGAAAGAGGTTTGATCCCCACGGGTGTTGAAGCGCGTCCTCTCAGCTGAGCTGCCCATGGGTCCGGTCACGAGCTGAGAAGAAAAAACCATGAAGCTTTCCTGTTGTGCCGGGTGGCGAACAAGAATCCACGACTGGTCGCCCCCACAGGTCGAAAAGAGCCTTTCCGCCACGGTCCTGGTGTAGAGACCACTCGGTACCCTATCACCTGATCCCGACGGCTGAGCGTGTCCTGCTACTACATTGGTCCCTTCCCTGGAAATGTAGCGTGCCAGACAGCTCTATGAGTGTGCCTCGGCCCGCCTCGTCGCACCGCTGCCCGAGTCAACTGGTAACAACCGGGAGACACACTAGGCCCCCGCCTGTTTGTTTGACGTATCCGCCACTACCGTGGGTGTTGTCGCACATCAAACCCAATGAAGGTGTCCCATCAAGCGGTCCCTGGTAACTCTTGGAGACGGCGATAAACGCTGCCTGAGTTCCAGTACGTTGATGTGAAGGGTGCTTGTCGGTTCTCGTCCCCACACTCCTGAAGTCAGCAACTCCTCCAGGTGTGCGCCCCATCCCACCTCGGTCGATGCGTTCTGAGAAAACAGCTAGCATTGTCCCGGGTGGGGGGGTGGTGGAGTGCGCAAGGACTCCTCCCTTAAAGGAGGTTCCTGTCGTCCAGCCCCACCAGGCTAAGGTCCTGCCCTCAATCCTCCAGGGCGGGGAGTGTCAGTGACACTGGGAAAGCGTGGGGGATCCGTCGCCTGTGGACCAACTCTTCCTTTAGTCTCCACTGAAGAACCAGAACCGCAGGTTGAAACCACGCCCGTAAAAGAGGGACTAACTTCTCGCGTGACGACAGGTGTCCGATTCCACGACTTGCCAATCGCTGAGCTACCCTGTTTCCTGCCGAGACATAGGAAAACTGGTTGGCTTGCCTCCCTGAACTCTTGGCTGAGCTCCGCGAGTCTGCGGGGAAGACTCGCCCTGCACCTACCGTGGTCGATCAGCATACCCAGTACTTCATCCTCTGCTTGGGCTCACGAGATCGGACTTCTCGAAGTTTCACAAGACGATCCCCATGATCTTTGGCTTTGTGATTTTTTGATTAGAACTCGACGTAGTCGATCCCATGTCCTGTAGCAACTGCGAGCGGGATGAGCTCGCCAGGACTAGCCGAATCGGTTCCGAGATACCTCATCAAGACGTATCCCGTGCGAATGGGTCCCAATCAGACCACCATAGTGAAACACTCGCTGTGAACCCACCTGTGGGGGCGGTTTGAGAAGACCCGAAACAAAGTGCCGCTGAACTGGTACACCGTCCCGTCGAGGATGAAGCAGGAGGTACCCTTTCCCTGGAGGACTGATGAATGGGTATTTGGAAAACTATACCGCATTCCTTCAAGTCCACTGAAAAGCATGAAATCGTTCTCCCTGAGTGGAGTCCGAGCACGGGAACGTGCCGTTCTCCATCGGGTGAACCGGGTCCTGGCCGAACGAACCAATTCAGGGGTGGTAAGATGATCTTATCACCGGGCGCCCAGCCATCCCGTAGTAGACTTTTCCACCAGGAAGATATCGACTGTAAAAGCCCCCGGTGACTGATCCGTGCCGAATTTCTACAGCTTCTCTTGCTCATGCATGGTCTTGATACCTCCTCGTCCTCCAATGCTCGTCCTTCTGATGACCCTGGAACTGTATACGACCTGGCTGTTGGACCAGGGTTAGGTAGCGTGAGGGGGTATGGCCGAGATTCGAAGGGTGAATAAGATAATCCCTCCCGAATCCGAAGGAAATCTACAATCCCAGGGTCTCGGCGCCACGTTAGCGCCTGCCAAGTTGCCCAATGGCGCTGGCCAAGGCCATACCCCCCCCACTTGCCGGCTTCAGACAGGTGAGGGGGAACGCCACGTTCCCCCTAGCGTTTCCCCCCTTTTTCCCCCTTTCTTCGACTTCTTCCCAGAGCCTCCTCGGGAGAAGGAGGGCTGGGAGGAGGGCTGGTTACGGCTCCCCTTTGCAGAAGTCGAAGAAGACAGAGTCTTTCCCCGGGGCTTCGACGCGACTACCGTCTTAGCCACCGTGGAAGCGCTAGCCGAGCTCTTTGGCTTGGCCGCAGTTCGAGGCTGCCCAGAAGCCTTCGAAACTGCCTGGTGAACCAGACGGTCACTGTCGTCAGTGCGCCGTCTGTCCAAACACAGCATCCACCATTCTCTCCTGGGAAGAGGACGTGGAACATCCGTAAAATAAAGGGTCCGTTGCGGTAGTTCCCAATGCGCTTCACGCCAGCCGCCCTGGAAACTCGAGTAAGGACAGCGGTCCTACGTCGGAGAACCAGGTTGGTCCGACAGGTTCACCGTCTGGTGGGCAAGGAAGGAGATGGCTCTTCCCCCAGACTGGCAAAGTCTCCTAAAGGCCGAGTCATCTTCGGGAGAAATTCCCCCGGAGTTGGCTGCGACCTTAGATACTGTGAGGGACCACAGATCTATCCAGGAGACGGCCTGGAAAGCTGCCATGGCAGTGGATTCCAGGCCGAGTGCCTCTTGCTGCGAGAACCTAGGTTCTCGGACAGGAGCTGCTGCAGAGACACACCCCGGCGTTAGCCTGGCTAACTCCGGGTTCACCTGTTGGGGCGGCATCGGGTCCTCAGATGGCACGTAAAAACGCCGCTGTCGCAGCAGAGGAGGTGGAAGCAGCTTGCTCGACCTGCCAGACTTGAGAGAACCGTCTTGCCCGGAGACAAGAGATTCTACCTGTCCAGCACTGAGTCGGCAAGCTCAGAACCGCGGGCAACCCACCGTCGGTCTGGGTTCCCTCTTCGGGCCCCAGAACGACCTCGAGCCGGGACGTGGGCTCGGATGGTGGGAGCGGCGATCCTTCCCCGAGGTCGTTGTGCTGACGAATCAGCGCAATTACCTCGGCAAAGTTCCTCTGAATCTCAGGAGTGACTGCATCCTGCGGAGTATGGACCGTCCAGTCCCCTCGAACGGAGCAGCTCCCGAGACCCTCCCCCCTCGATGGGGGGGGAACAGCGCAGACCCCTCTCGGGTCTCCTCCCAGCCACTTGTGCATACGACCTGGCCGGTCCGAAGAACCGTGCCTGGTACGTAGGACGTTGTGGTGGGGATCCTGAGGGGCGCACCCCTCACGATCACTCCTCAATACCATCGCCCCCCTCCCGGAGGTGTAACCCGAGGAGGTTGAAGGTATGGGAGAGGCAGGCATGACCTGACGCTCCCTCCTCGCTCGCTGGCAGAACCAGTGGGCTTGGAAGACTGCAGGCGATCGTCAACCCGCGGTGGCGATCGAGCTGCAAGCCTGGTCGAGCCGTCTGCTGTGGAGAACGGCTGGACTGAGAACAGCGGGCCCGGTCGTCGTGTCAGAAGAGCTGGTGCTGGTCGCCATACCCGATCGCTCTCTGTGAGGAGTGACGGTCAGGCGACCGGCGAGCTCCACTGTCACAGTGAGACCGGTGCGTATCCTCACGGCGCGTCACGTCGCTGGTACCAGCCGTGGCTGGTGCCGGCGAACGGGGGGGCACCTCTTCCCAGCCTCAGCCACCGTGGCCGGTCTTGGACCGTCACGTCAGCCCGGGTAGCCAGCTGATCGCCAAGCTACGTAGCGAGAGCTGGTCTGGTGCGAGTTCGTAGTGAGCGGCTGTCACCAGTCTTCCAGCTCCGTGCCGTGAACCTGACGCTGAGCTGGCTCAGAGGTCTGTTTGTCCTAGATGCACGGTCGCTGGTAGGCGACCGTACACTCGGTACCTCTCGCGAACGAGCCGCCGAGACGGATCCTGCTGCCGTGGTCGAACCACTAAACAGCAGGCGAGGAAGTGCCGGTGTTAGCCGGCACTCCTGGTCCCCGTAGTCAGTCTTCTTCCTTGCGGAAGAAGAGACGGGTCCTGCCCCCGAAGGAAGCAGGGTGACCAGCGGAAGAACCCCCCGTCTCACCGGAGCGAGACGGGCCCTTAGAAGCTCCCGCAAGGAGATTCTTAGGGGGGGAGGAGGCGACCTTCTTCTTCTTAGGCGGGGGGGAGCCTTAGAAGAAGAAGGGTGGGGAAGAGGCGGCAGACGAAGACGACGACGAAGAAGACGATGAAGACGACGACGACTTCCTCCCTCTCTTCTTCTTCTTCGTCAGCTTCCTCAGGACCGATGTCAGATCTGTCATCCAGGGCGGAGCCGGGGCTGCTGTTGCCGAAGCAACAGGGCCGGACGCACCTGTCCGAAACAGATCGGCATCGGGAGGGGAGGGGGGAGGGCAGCGGCGCCACGAACAGGAACAACGTCAGCAGGTGCAGGCATCACAGGAACAGCAGTGGAGACGGCAGGAACAGATACAGGAACGGCAGCCATGGGTCGGCAACATCACGTCCGTAAACAGCGGCTGGGCAGGTACGGCAGGTACGGCAGGCTGTACAGGCAGACCAGGTGGACGGACCAGCGGCACAGACATCCTAGGTACTGGTGGGAGGTCCAGGGGCGAGCTCTTCGGGCACACAAAGTCCGGTCGAGGCAGCACGGCAAACCCAGGCGGCGGCATCACACTCCCCCGTGGTACGGCGACTGGCCCCTGCACCGATGTAGTTGGAGTAACAGAGACCACGTGCGGGGTATACACCATGGTGAGGAGGTGAAGCATAGCCAGGAGTTGAAAGGGTCGTGGTAGTGGTTGTCACCGTAGCATGCGTGACCGCCACAGAGCCAGCGAGATGGTAGAGCAGCCCCTGGAACACTCGGCACGCCCTGCAGACCCCAACGATGCCCACACCTGTCCGAGGTCGTTCCTTCGCGGCAACAGCACCTGAGGAAGCAAAGGTCGGGTGATTAGCAGGATCCTCTACCCGTCCGTGCGATGTAGACGAACGGATAGAGGACCCAGAGTACAACTCAACATCGGGGTATCTCGCGCCCTCCTCCACACTCGACAGATCGGGTGAGGAGAAGGACCTAGAAACCCCCCCCCGAAGGGGAAGGCGCCAAACGTGGGAGCTGAGCGGGCGGCAGGAAAGAAGACGAAGTGTCCGTAACCAAAGGAGTCGCGGGAGAGCTTTCCGACGACTCCTTTGCAGGCCTTCGCTTCTTCCTACCTTCGTACAAGCCCCACTGCGCCTCCAGACCAAGACATACACAACTTCACAGGGCTCGGCTCGGGTACATTCGCGGCCCCGACACCGAGCGCACAAAATATGTGGATCAATTTCAGGAAACGAGCGGAACTTACCGCATTTACGCCCTTCGGTACCCCGGGCACAATCTCCGGAGGGTAGCGGGGCGTGAGACTCCATAATTGATCAAATAACTCACAATTGATGAAATAAAGAGGAAATGAATGTACTTACAATGATTACTCAACACAAACACAACCATATACTCAAGGGAAAGCAAACGACGAGAAGCGGGCAGAGAGCGTCGAACACACACGTCTACTCGCTGTGAGGCCGAAAGCAAAAGTGGTTTGTTTACCTCCAGTCGCAGCTGCGCGCGCCTGTCGGACAAGCAGTTAACTACCGAACCCCTTGTTCGAAAGCTTACGACCTATCCAGCTGCCGCTAGTACCTTCCTATTGTAAAAGGACGAAGGTTTGTATGCCGTGTCGGAACAAATACCTTTTTCTTGTAATCATATATATCTCAAGTATGAGATGTTTACAGCAGAATAGTGTTGGTCATTGTAAGTCACCTAATATTTCAGGCTTGGTTCAATTTCATTATTTCTATATTCATGAAATTCCTGAATTTCATAACTGAAAATCAAATTCAAATAAGTTACCTGTATTTCTGTCCAGTAATCATGAGGGTAAAAATCTAATGCAACCTTCAAATACATCACTTACCTCAAATGACAATTCTAAAATTTTCTCCTCAATAGCAATTTTGCTTACATTTTACTGTCATGTTTCAGTTTCATCATACTCCTTTCTTTTTCTCTATTTATATGCCACAATTTTCTGACTCACCCAAGACACAACACAATCTGTAACCCACTATGAGACAAGATTTCTGGGTAATGCACATTAATTGACCAATAAAAACCTAAAGATAAGACTATTACTACACAATACATCCTCTAACATCTGAATAATCCAAATTCACAGTATACCTCCTCTAACATTTGAGCATTTTAAAAAATAGCCATACTTCACTACTGTATACACTTGACACATTGCATACTGCTAGTAGGTTCCTACAATGCAAAGTCCCACGAGAAATTTGTACAAAAATAAAAAAAAAAAAAAAAAAAAAAAAAAAAAAAAAAAAAAAAGCTTAGTGTACTTACTTCGATGCTCCTGAAGAATCACTGAGACTTTCAATTTTTGGAGTTTCTTTATTCTCATGAGCATGTCCAATTTTAATTTTCTCATTGGTAGGTTTGGAGACTTCAGTTTTCTTAATGGTAGACTGATAAACTCCTCTTTGTTTTTTCTCAGTTGAAAGCTTGGTATCCACATTTTTTGGCCAGATTTTATTTGTGGGGTAATCATTACATGTTGGCAATGGTCTATATAGAAACTTGTACTCTTTTTACATTTCACAAAATTTTTGAATTAACTTGGCCTCTAGCAAAGGGAAAGAAGGAACGATTAAGTTCCTCAGCTATTCTTTCACTTGGATATAAACCATCTTTAAAACATATGGTCTTGAAGCTGAGGCTACAGATCCTCTACAGACAACATGGAACATATCCAAAACGGCAAACTATGTTCTCGACACACTCTTTTATGAGTGAATACAGTTGCAAAAAACATCAAGGTAGGATATCTTGTACGAAACAAAGTGAAGGAGTTTTTGAAATCCTCACGGATTTTTTTAAAGTACTCCTCTGTGCTACTGTATCTTTCACATAAAGACAAAGCAACCTGGCTTGGTTTATGATGTTTTCCTAGGCAAGATTCATTGTTGACAAAGTGGATCAGGTCATTTAGTCCTAGACATACAATCACAATCTTGTCTTTTAGATCGGGCAATTTTCTATTTATAAACTTGCTAAAATTGTAAAATCCAAGGTTTGGTTCACAATAGAATTGTGGTCTATCGCCCTGCCACATCTCTTGTAGCAGCATCATTCGTGAGTCCCCTACCACGACAACTTTTTTATCTCTTTTATAATTAACAAAATTAGTATTTATCTCTACCCCATAAAACAACTCTATAAGAAACCTGTTCAGTCTGGATGCTAACAAACGAGATGTCTCTAACGACATGTTAAGACCATCATCAAAAGCTGACCAACAATATTATAATTTTAGGTGGTAAGATGACATAATCTTATATATAGAGGCAATTGCGGTTATTGTACCTCAAAAAACCAATGTTTATTGGACCCTTGCAAAAATAAAAGGTCTGGAATCTTAGACGTAATCCTATCTAAATTATCTCGAAGCAGACCACCCATGGTGGTATGTCCTTTTGGAAAGTGATTTCTTGCCTGCGCAAAAAAATGTGTTATAGGGTCAGGGGGAACTATGGCTGAAAAACAAATGACTGAACTGCTACCTAAAATGTCTTCTAGTTTCTTATAAGCTTTTTTAAGACGAATTAACACTGTGTGGATTAGGTCTTCAACTTTATCCTCTGTAAGGGTCATGACTTTAAGAGGCTTATGATTCCTGACTGAAGCACAATTAGCAAAATCTACTAATTCAATGATATCATAAAGACCAACATTACATATCAACAATGTTCCCTTTTCCAGGCGTGGGAGCTCACTATATGACAGGATGAAATCTTCAAGTTCTTCAAGTCTTAAATGGGGTGCAATGAGAAACTGGGGTTTAATAAATGGATATTCTGGCCAAAACTCCTCAAGTGACTGCATGCGTGAGTCTCCCACACACAAAATACGACTGTAAGGTCCATGTTTTGTTAGCCCACCAACCTGAAAAAGTGGATATACAGAAAGCTAAAGATTACAAAGGGAAAATTTCATTGTTCCACTTTCACAGAAAATCTGTTGTCAAAAAATGAATCATAAAATCAATCTCAACTCATGTCTAAAAAAATTCATCTAAAAACATTTTATTACACTACAAACTATCGAGAAAATTACAGTTTCATAATAAAATAAGTTCCACATATATGGCAGCTTGATATCAAAATTTTGCTAGTAATACTTTAAACAACTGCATAGTTGACCAGTTCCACCCACCAACAGGAAAGCGGCTTTTTTTTTTCCTATGCAAATACTACCCTTTGACTGTTTTAAGTTAAGTCTTAATTCTCAGGTAGGAGGACCTTTTTCATGGAACTCTAATATGTGTTATTCTACTCCAAACAAGGAAATGTCAGCTTTATAGCCACACACAAGACCAAAGGGAAGAAGAGTCATCCCGTAATCTCCTATACAGCCAGGCTGACAAGGTTCTGTACCAGAGTTCAGAACTTGTGTGGTAACTTAATCCAGGAATTTATTAGGGGGCACCTGTCTTTTCACCTTGAGTACTGCTGGGAAAAGTCAGCAGATAGCCATCATTACCACAATTAGTCCTAAGAAGTTACTACTGCTCTACACCTATCACCCAAACTGGTTATAAGGAGGTCAGAGGGAGTCATATCTTCACACCAAAACTTTCATATCTTATAAGTGTTCTAATATGAATCACCTACATCTTGCTACAATCAGCAAACAGTGGCTTTAAAGTTACTGTGAGATTGAGAGAGATTAGAGAGGAAGAGTGTATGGCCATTCAAACTTTTCTCTCCCCATTTTATTACAAAATCATGAACCTTAGACACACTGCTTTTCATGTTCAATGGAGATTGTGCAGCTACACAATTCACTGAGCAGCCACCACAGACCTCTAAGAATCTGAGGACATTTGGACAATGTTCCCAAGTAGAATTTTGGGGGTAATGGGTGGTCTGGAAACTATCAGAATACCAGCGGTAACCTTGAGATACGAAATTAATCCGTTCCGAGGCGGCTTTCGTATCATGAGCTTTTCGTATCTTGGACCGCATTTTACATGTAAAATGGCTAATCCGTTCCAAGCCCTCCAAAAACACCCCAGTAAATTTCATAATAAAAGCTAAATTGACCTATAAACAATGAAATACTACAACAATTTGGACTATTCAATACCCAACTTAATACGTACTGTTAATATACCTGTAAATAAAATGTATTAGTGTACATGGTATACAAGAAATATTGTGCATACATACGTACGTATGTAGTAAAATGTGGAAGCTTACCTTTCGAGTGAGGCTATCTCCGAAAGTGGCAAGAGAGGAGGAGGACAAATTTTTTTTTTTTTTTTTTTTTTTAATACAAAATTTCAACTTCTTCACCACTTACAACTTTCTGTTTTTTAATCACTTGGTTCTTCCTTTTTTTGCTTACTACTCCTACTAAAGGCCTCTTTAAAAAATAACTATCCAAGGAAGATTGCTTCTGCCTACTTTTGACAGTGTTCCTGAAACGAGTTTAGGCAAACGTCATCGAACTGTGCAAGCATACGACCTGTGTAACCTTTTCGGGGTGTCTCTTTTCTACAAATGATTGCACCTTATGAAAAGCAGCAAGAGCATCCTTAATTTCTGACGTTGTCATAGATCCTCATCCTCCTCCTCACCGATGCTAGAGGATTCCTCTTGAACGACATTAGGATGCATGACCTCCAACTCCTTCAGGGTCATCCGTCGTAAGCTCCTCTTGGTGCTCTCGAGATGGTCATTGATGTCATCTCGTCGACACCAGCCCCATGGACTTGCCGAGTGCAACGATCTCGTCAAGATCTGGCTGCGAAACAGTTACAGGATCGTCAAATGTTTCTGAATCTGCAGCACCAGCTTCGCTCACGTCGAATTCCTCGAAGTCTCGGGGGGATACGGCATCAGGCGAGAGTTTCCTCCTCCACGAGGAATTCAAGGTTCGCCTCGAAACCTCTGCCAAGCTTGGTCGAGAGTCGGATGCATATCACGATATCGAAATGCTCCTTCCAAAATTCACGCAAGATGAGGTTTGTGGTATCGGTGATGTCGAAACATCTCTTGAAAAGATGTTTTGTATACAGCTTCTTGAAGTTCAATATCACTTGCTGGTCCATGGGCTGGAGGAGAGGGGTGATGTTAGGCGGAAGATAAAGAACCTTGATGAAGGAATACTCCTCTAGGATATCTTCCTCGATGCATCATGGGAGGGATGCTGACCAATAGGAGAGAAGGATCTCATGGCAGTGACTAGCATCAGGAACCAATGGGAGAGCGGAAGGATGGTGGCGAGTCTACTCAGTTGGAGGCGCGCGAGTTTCAAAATTGTTATCGGTGGTCCGGGTGAATCTCGGACTTTACAGCAACAACCTTTCATATCTTGAACAGTTTTTCGTAAGTTGAGCCTTTCGTATCTCGAGGTACCACTGTAATGGTATCAATGGGTAAGCCACCAAGAAGCTCTGCCTGGCTCAGGGTAACCCACAGACCCTTAAGCAACTCTACGAATGCTGACAGAACCCTCTAAAATAAGATTTACAAGAGCAGGAGTGGCAAGTAACATTAGCTGGTCAATGAAAACATACTAGGGATGTTCACCTCTATAAGGCAAAACATGTACATTATCCCTCTTACGCCGATTGGACATATTAAATGTCGAGTCAAAATGTCTCCCGTATGCCGATTGGACGTATGATACGTAGACTCAAAAAAGTTTTTTTTTAAATTCGCGGAAAAATACTTATAGGCCTACCAGCTGAAACTTTGAATCACGCGCCTTGGGGGATGCTGGGAGTTCACAGATCAAGGCGTCGTTTTGTTTACAATCGTTATGCAGGCGCGCAAGCGCGAATTTCTTTCTATCGCACTAAAAAGTATTAGTGACACATCTCAAAAATTATTTCGTCACTTTGCACCATTTTAAATTATCCGTTACATGGAGTATTATATATGAAAATGTGTGCAATTTCATGTAGAATACAACAAAAATATACTCATGATTGTAGCTTTATCAGTTTTGAAATATTTTGCATATAAATAACGATAAGTGCCAAAATTTCAACTTCGGTCAACTTTGACTCTACCGAAATGGTCTAAAAACGCAATTGTAAGCTAAAAACTCTTATATTCTAGTAATATTCAATCACTTGTCTTCATTTTGCAACAAATGGACGTCTCTAGCAAAATATTTCGATTTATGGTGAATTTATGAAAAAACCTTTTCCTTACGTCCGCGCGGTCACTCTTCCGATAAAATTTTTCGTGCGATTGTCGAAATGTTTGCACCATTTAAAATTTGCCATTACAAAGTTTTTTTTATATATGGGAAATGTGAGCAATTTTATGCACGATACAACTAAAAACAAACCCAATGGTTCTAGCTTTTATCAGTTTGAAATATTTTCATATAATAACGATGTGCCAAAATTTCCAACCTTCGGTCAACTTTGACTCTACCGAAATGGTCGAAAAACGCAATTTGGAAGCTAAAAACTCCTTATATTCTAGTAAATTCAATCATTAACTTCATTTTGCAATGAATTGGAAGTCTCTAGCACAATATTTTGATTTATGGTGAATTTATGAAAAAAAAAAAAAAATTTTTCCTTACGTCCACGCGGTAACTCTTCCGAAAAAAATCAGAATTTTTTTTGTGCGATTGTCGTAATGTTTGCACCATTTAAAATTAGCCGTTACATAAAGTTTATATATGAAAATGTGCGCAATTTCATGTAGAATACAACAATAAATGATTGAACGTTGTAGCTTTTTGCTTTTCTCTTTTTTGAAATATTTGCATATAAATCACGATAATAGAAAAAACCACGTTCGGTCAACTTGACTCTCCGAAATAATCGAAAAAACGCAATTGTAAGCTAAAAACTCTTTACAATCTAGTAATATACAGTCATTATCTTCATTTTGAAACAAATTCGAAGTGTCTAGCACAATATTTAGATTTATGGTAAATTTAAAAAAAAAAAATCTTTCTTTCCCTCCGAGCGCCGATTCGCAGCCGCAAATCTCCGAAATGCGTATATCGCATTCTCCTAATATTTGCTCCTTTTCTTATTTGGCGTTTTATAGAGTTTCATATATGAAAAAATGTGCGTAAAATCATGAAGAATACAAAAATAAATATTTGAAGGTTGTAGCTTTTCTCATTTTTGCAATATTTGCATATAAACAAAAATATATATCTTTGACATTCGGTAACTCTTTAACTCGTCCGAAATGGTCGAAAACTGCAATTCTAAGCTAAAACTCTTCCATTATTGTAATATTCAATCATTTGTCTCCTTTTGAAACAAATTGGAAGTCTCTAGAACAATATTTAGATTTATGGTGTGAATTTTTGAAAAAACATTTTTTTACATCTGCGCGTTATGAATTCATGCATCATCTTGTGATATATTTTTTCTGTGTTGCTTTGATCGTTTTACAATGTGTATATATCAAAATGATCGCAATTTAGTGTACAATACAACGAAAAAAAGTAACTTGTTAGCTTTAAAACCGTTTTTTGCAGCCCAGCGCGATTTGAATACAATATGTATAAATTTTTTTTTCGTCGCTACCATATATCGCATTATCTATATATGATAATGATATTTGTTTTCATTTCTGATGGTTGCATTCTAAACTTCAGGCAATGGCAAAAAAATGAGCCAAAAATGAACTCTTAATCTTGAAAACTAAGGCGCGCTGTGATTTTTTGATGAAAAAATTATTTTTCCGCTTCCGCGCTCTCTCCAAAACCCGCCTCGGCATACGGGAGACGTTTTAGTTTTTAGGGCTTCGGCGTAAGAGGGTTAATACAGAGTTGGTCATCCACAGTCAACATCCTGGCTCAAAGAGCAAAAAGTGGTCCCAACAAAAGAAGCTTTAGTTGAAACAAAGATAACAACAAAAGGCATAGAAGTGATGACCGTTAATTGTAACAACAATGACATAGTCTTCTTGATCTATTTCACTTAAAAGTGATACTTCTGCTTGTGGTAGGGCAGCAAAGCCTCAAACGTGAGGAAAATTACCTTTAAAAAAACCTGCCTCTGCAAAGAACAAAAAGTATACGGATAGAGAGTTTGGAAACAAAGTGGCCCCGTACACACATTCACCCAGCACTTCTAAACTATGGGCGGGATCACAAAGATAAGCAAGCAAGCAAGACCTTCCACATTCATGTTAATCAATCCTGGTTTACAAATTTCCCCACCCATTTTTAATGCGGTATGGCCACTGAAAAAAACAAACTTCACTGCCTCTCTCTCTTTCTCTCAAGCAACCCTTGAGAATGTTGGTCAAATGCAACCAATTCATCAATTCCCCCATTATCCGTTCCCACATTTGTTGACAACATCCTTTCACATACTCACAACATCCACACTAAATAGCCCTCCTTAAAGCCCAGGGATATTCGATGCTGGCCTCCTGGATCTGTTTGATACACTCAGTCGCATCGTCATTCCACTTCTTTCCATACCATTTTCATTCAAACTTACACCAATCTCCCTCGCTACTGTCCTTCCAAATCCCATTCACTATCTCCATTTCCCCACCCCCACTTCCCTACTACCTGGTTCCCCCTCCTTTCAAAATCTCG
>NC_061104.1:19833324-19874202 GCF_015104395.2 Macrobrachium nipponense
TCCTTTCAAAATCTCGCTAAACTCTGTCAACTCAAACCCACACACACTGTTAGTCTCATCCATTCCATCTCCAGGCTTATCTGTGTTGCACGCTCTATAAACCATCTCTACCCTAACACTAACCCCTTATCATACATTCCTCGCCTTTCCCCATCATTCACTTTTCTTACCTTCTTCCGCATTCTTCCATACTCAACCAATACTAACTGCTGATCCCCCAAATTCATTTGCTCACTGATGCTCGGCTCATATTTATTCACTTTCAACCACTCACCCATTGCTGATGCTCGGCTCATATTTATTCACTTACACCCCTCACTCATCGCATTCTCACGGACATACTGTGGCACATCCCTCCACCTGCAGAGCTGATTATGATATGCCCTGACCTCATCCATATCCCCATCCATTCGCAACTTCCCAAAAACATAACTTAACCCACTTGATCCACTTCCAAAACCTTAAAGGCCCCTCAAACTTTTTCCTTACTTTACTCACATTCATTCTTCCCCTCCCAATCACCTCTTTCAACACTTTATCCTCAACCCTAAAACTGTCACACCTCCCACTTGCTCTCTTCCACACTTCCCAATCACTCTCTGATAACCCCAACCTTGACCTAATAATTCTCTCAAAATTCAACACAGGGTGCCATACCTATACAGGTACTATAGGGTGACATAGAGGGTGACATACTTATACTCTTTTGCAACGTGGCGTTGTACACCCACACCGCACGCCCAGCATGCATACCCCAATCATTATTACACTTACTCATCATTCACGAAATCTCAGTCAACGTCCTAACAGTCCTTTCACAGCCAAACCATTTGCACTGAGTATACGGAGTAGAATAAACATGCACAATACCCCATTCCCTCAAAGTCCCATCCCACAAACTCAGGCCCATTATCACTCGACATTTTTACAGGCTTACACACACATCAGCAACATCACTTGGCTCACCATTGGTGTGACAGACTCACTCCTCTTATTCTTGATGGGGCCCACCATCACAATCATTCCCACATGCCTCTCACAGTCACTGGCAATGAAACAGTCAATTACAAGCATTTCAAACGGTTCTTTCATCTGCAGTCGCAACACAGGCAGACTTGCATACACACACTGATACTTTACCCTCTGACATTCTTCACTGGGTTCTTCACATGTAACAGCCACATCCTCACAAATCTTACTTAGCCCAGGCGCAAATAGTCTCTCACTCATGCATTCCCAAAATTTATTCTTCCCCATGTGCCCAAACCGATCATGGACCAACTGGCATATACTCACAGCTGAGTCACTGGGAAACACCAGCACATACATCCCCTTATCATGCATTCCTCCCTGGTGCAAAAAGTACAATACATTTTTGCACACTACAAACCATCTTGCAAACCTCTTGTATACCTCCAACTCACATGGCCAATCTTCCACACGCACTCCCAATATGCATTCTCGCAACTTAATTATCTCCAAGCACCTATCTTGCATTTACTCAATCTCTTCCTCACTCAACAAATCATTCTCGCTTCTAGCAACAGCAATCTTACCCACAAAGTACCTCTTCCTCACTCAACAAATCATTCTCGCTTCTAGCAACAGCAATCATACCCACAAAGTTCGCCCCAAACACACTGCTTTCCTGAATCCTTGCTATCTAACTACCCCCATTTCTAAGAACCCCATTCCCTATATCTACACTCACATCATGCACCCACAAAAAACCTATCCCTATTAAAAAACAAGCAGGCATGACTATAAAGTTATGTACCACTTCCAACTCCCCTAACCTAACCTTCAGCTGTACCTCTTCCCATACTAAAACACTTTCCTGTCCTAACCCATGTATTCTTACTTGTACACTGCCTTTTCACTCCCAAATCGCATTTCTCAATCTCATTTACCACTGACCTACTCACTAGGGAAACCTGCGCCCCGTATCAACTAAGCTACAGTACCTACAATCATTCACCCTGACAAACATCACCATTTTTCCTTGGGTTCCATGCATACACACATTCACTGCCGCATCTACCTGACCATCCATACTACTAGCATCCTCCCCACATTCTTCCTCAGTTATTTCCCCACTCTTATACTTCTGATTCAAATCCCCCTCACAATCCCCTTTTCTGACTAACCAACTACAACCATATTCCCCATACTAAATTCTCAAAATCCCAAGCTCACTATTTGCAGTTAGCTTTCCTCTATGCTCAAATGGTCTGTCCCCCCCCCACACAGACAGACACACTTCAACCCCAAACAACTCCGCTACCGCCAACAACAACTGTGACAACATCTCTCCCCCACCTTGCTCCTCTATATATGCCCCTTCCTTCTGCATATCACTCATCAACCTTGCGCTCTTGGGCATTCCCTCAACTAGACCCTTACTCTCCAAATCTTTCAATGCCTATAACAAACACTCACAAACTCTGTCGTTCCCACAAACCTCTTTCTTACAACCAAATCCTCAGGCACTCCATCAGGTTCCCAGTTGCTTTTCATGGGATCGTCACCCTTACAATCGCAACCCTAGCATTTACACTTTCTTTCATAATCATACACACTAACGGCTGATGGTCCTTCCATATAACAAATCTTACCCCATACAAAAACGCTTTCACACAGAACCTTATACCCGCAAGCTCTCTCTCAACTACAGAGTACTTTTGCTCCACTTCATTAAAAGCTTTACTTACATATGCTATCACTCTCAATTGCTCTTCTCCATTCACCTCTTGCAACTGCACTAAACATCCCCCCATACTAAACTCACTAACATCTGTGTAGAGCTCGAGCCACTCACATCTTCACCATAATCCAGGAACGCCAAGGTGACATCCCTTGCAGCCTCCTCTTTCAATTTCTCAAATGCTCTCACCATTCGTTCATCCCATTTCAACTTAGTGCAATTTCTCTTCCCCATCCAGGACTTGGTTCAGCAAAGCAAAAAACAAAATCTCAAATACATTTACTCACCAGGAAACTTGACATAATAAGGGCGGGAAGCTGTGCTTTCAAATCGGTATGGCCGTCGAAAAACAAACTCCACCGCCACTAGCAAACGGCAAACACCAAACCAACAGTCACCAACAAACGGCTGAATACCAACACAAAAATCACCAAACAAGCACCAAGACTATGCACCAATTCACAAACATCAGACACGACAAATCGCTCACCAATTTGACAACCACAGATGGACACAAGCACAACAGAACTCAATTACTGAATACCCAAAACTTATGTGAAATGCACACAGACGACTGCACTGAATGACTACCTCTCACTCCGAATGCCTTCATCGACTGACTGAATGTTCGGCGACCAAGCAGCTCAACAAGCCAAAAACACCCGCAAAACAAGCAGTTCACTTGTCAACCACCCATTCATCATTCACACCCTCTTTCTCTCTATCTCACCTATCCCTCTCTCTCAAAAGAAAAAAAAACACAGGTACAAACCTTCCCCATACTATCTTAACGATAATAATAAACGTAAAAATACAATGCAATAAATACACAAAACATTCAAGATCCTTCCTATCACTTCCGAGGAACGCAAACAACCCGAGACAACAGATGAAACAATCAGCCCTCTCTCTCTCTCTCTCTCTCTCTCTCTCTCTCTCTCTCATAAGCAACCCTTGAGAATGTTGTCAAATGCAACCAATTCTTCAATTCCCCTACAGTCTCACATTCTCTTCCATAGAATAAGACTAAAATACAACACCAAGCATACAAAGTAAAACACAACACAAAGCTTACGAAACTAGAAGCATGTATGTAATACAGTATTTCTAGGATTAAGTTTCATAGTTTCATACATCCCAGTGAGGGTATGCTGACTGGTGACTAGGACTAGGCAAGTAAACCACATGCTCTCTCACCTCCCACCACAAAAGTACCTTGTTAACAGGCTTCAAGGCCACCAGCTAGCAACACAATCGCCCTTATAAAAAAAAAAAAAAGTCTGCAATCTTATACAAATGATAAAGCTTTAAAAACATCAGTACTGACAATCCTTGGTCAAATTAATGAATGTCTGTAATACAGTGGAGCCAGAACAATCAAAACAATATTTGACTTGCAAACATTGCAAAAATGTTTATAATAAACTGCAACTGTTCTGTGAAGTGAAAGTTTATATACTCAACACCAGTAAATAAACAGTTATAGTAAAAAAAAAAAAATGTACTGCATTACAAAAAAATCTTACCTCTTTAGCTAGCAAAGGTTTTTCTTCTTTTTTGTCATTTTCTAAGCTTTTCACAATGTACTGTGTCTCATTGTAAGGACTATTATTACACTTTGGCTTAACATCAGAGGGTTCCCCTGACTCAACACCAGAGGATTTCTCTGGCTCAACACCAGAGGATTTCTCTGGCTCAATACAAGAGGGTTTCTCTGGCTCAACACAAGAGGGTTTCTCTGGCTCAACACCAGAGGGTTTCCCTAGCTTACAATCAGGGGGTTTACCATGCTCAACATCAGGTTTCTCTGGCTCAATATCAGAGGGTTTCTTGGGCTGAACATCGGAGGGTTTCTCTAGATCAATACCAGAGGGTTTTTCTGGCTCAACATCAGGCTTCTTTGGCTTAATATCAGAGGATTTACCTGGTCCAACATCTCTCTTTGGCTCAACATAAGAGGATTTCTTTGACTCAACACCAGGATGTTTCCCAGTCTCAACATCAGAGGGTTTCCCAGGTTTGGCATCAAAGGGTTTTTTCTCTGGCTCAACATCACAGGGTTTCTTCACTAGCTCAACATTGCAGGGTTTCTTCTTTGGCTCAACATCACTGGGTTTCTTCTCAGGCTCAACATCACAGGGTTTCTTCTCTGGCTCAACACAGGGTTTTTTCTCTGGCTCAACATCACTGGGTTTCTTCTCAGACTCAACATCACAGGGTTTCTGTGGCTTAACATTAGAGGGTTTCTCATCATCTAACTGCTTTGTCTCACTGGCCTCAATTAGCTCTGGGAAATCAACAAAAATTTCCTCCAAGTCTGCAATAATTCTCAAAACCTCCTCATCTTCAAAAAGATCAAAATCGTCTTTCTTGGATTCCTGCTCTTTCTCATTTTCCACCAAACCTGTTTTTGAAGAAACTGCATGTCGATTACCCACTTGATGTTCATTTTGGGTGTTTGTCTTGTTTAAGATGACAGATGACTGTGCATTTTCTTCAACTGAATGAACACTTTTGTCACCACCCATATTATCACCAAGTTTTTTCAACACTACTTTTACGTTTGGAGGATCCACAGCAATTTTGCCCTCTTTTTCTACTGAATTCTTAATGGCAGTTTCAAGTTTTTCTTTTTGTTTGCTGGCTTTTTTCTCCAATGCTGGAGTCTTCCTCCTTCCTCTCGGAGATCTACTATTTTGGCTACTTGCCTTATCTGAGGTGACAGATGACTGTGGACTTTCTTTACCTGAATGAACGCTTTTGTCACCACTGGTACCCACATTCTTATTATCTAGTTGTTTCAGCTCTGCTTTTTTGTTTGGAAGATCAACAGCAATTCTCCTACCTCTTGCTACCAAATTCTTTTTGGGTGTCTCAAGTTTCTTTTCATTTTTGTTGATTTTTTTCTCCAATGCTGGAGTCTTCGTCGGTCCTCTCGCAGAGCGACCTATGCCTCTGCTTGATCTTGTTTCTCTCATGATGAACTGCTCCACTGGATTGGCTATTTAAAAATTAAAAAGCCAAAAATTATGCAAGTTTTCACAATTATTTTTCTTTCATATTATATGAGTACAATCCAAAATGTTGCACAAATAATCATTTATAAACCAGATATATTTGACTGACAACCATGTGATTTAAGATAACCATAGTAGTCAACAAAGGTATAGTGAAAAAGTCCAATTACTGATTCACTATGTTCACAGAAGTTTGTCTCCGATGCACTATTTTCACGTTTGTCACAGATTCACTATGTTCACATAAGATCGTCCCAGATTCACTTTGTAAATACTCTTAAGTTTCTCCATACAAAAGTTCATTAAAGGTAAAAGATATAATTCAGCTTGATGCACGATGCACAGGGTCTCTAACTTCTCAACAACTTGTCAACATCTGTAAATAAGAGAGAGAATAATTAAGAGCCCATTCTTTATATAACTCCGTAGATCACAAGGTTAGAACCTCTGCTGTACTTAGTGTGCACTCTGAGGGTAAGGGAGATGGAGAAGGGGATTGATATACAAGAAAGATAATTATATATCTCCCACTATATATTTCACCAATATAACTTCTGTCGTTCACTACTTGATAAGGGTGGAAGTCAGTCCACCAAAATCTAGTCCTTAGCTTTAAATGTTTTAATGGGCCTTTTATACTTGAGACGTACCCTGTTTTAACAGAAGAATTTATTTACATACTATTTGATCAACCTGGCGCTGTCCAGGAAAACTCTCTCTCTCTCTCTCTCGCTACTCTCTTTCTCTCCCCCTCCCTAACACACACACACACACACACACTTTCTCTCTCTCTCTCATCCCTAACACACACACACACACTCTCTCTCTCAATCTTTCTCTCACTCACTCTTTCTTTCTTTCTCTCCCCTCCCTAACACCCCCTCTACTCTCTTGGTCTCTCTCTCTGAATCTTTCTCTCTCTCGAACTTTTTCTTTCTCTCTTTCTTAACACACCTACTACTCTCTCTCTCCCCTCCCTAACACCTCCTCTACTCTTTCTTTCTCTCTCTCTCCTCCCTAACACACACTCTCTCCCCAACACATACTCTCTCTCTCTCTCCTTTTCCCTAACACCCCCTCTAATCTCTCTCACTTCCTCTCCCTCTCACTCTATCTCTGTCACCCCCTTTCTAACCCCCAACCCCAATTTGGTGCCATTGATGTTGTACCCCCCATTATTCTTTTCAAGATAGTTATATGTATACCAAAATTAGATATAATGAATTTGTATAGTTTAGAGTTACTTTAGAATTACTAAGTCTACAGGCAGAACCAGCCGTTTCAGGGAAGCCCTTCCCACCCCCACCCCATTTGGTGCCCTTAGTTGCTTGTGATGTCTTACCGCCACAGTGCTGATTTCTAGATACGTAGTCATATGTACACCAAGTTTTGTTGAAATTGCTCAATGCATTTCAAAGTTATGCTGGTACATACACACACATACATACTACATCCATTTTTATATACAGATTTGATCCACATGTGGACACTGCATCCATGGATGCCAGCAGAAGGCAGTAACATATTATATGCCATAAGCACACACACATTCCTTTCAAGAGAGACATTTCCCATTTTCCTATGCAAGGTGGCTCCACATTATAAACTAAATAAATTCAAAAGTCACTATACATTCATGATTTACTTGCTGAATCATACATCAATACCATGTGCAGTAAAACTTCCATAACATCAACCACTTCACATGCCTCTGTATTAGACCCATTGGCAATGTATCAGAACCCTTACATACATTAACACCTGCCTTGTGCTCATTCTTATGCTCCCTCATGACATACACACATACACTAGTCTTTCTTATAGGGGTATGGAATAATGACAAGTACCAGGTATACTTTAACCTAGACAAGATATCACATAGCTTACAGAAATTCAACATTGCTCCATACTTAAAACTTAACTGTGCTTTACACGCAGCATTCAATTAAAGAGATTTACCCAAAAGGCATCACATAAAACATGTATGGACTAGTTTAATAAAAATTAATAACATAAGACAGATACAATATTTATATCATTATCACGCAAGTCTGGACTTGGTACTTTCATTTGACACTGGTACTCTCTCCATGGAAAAGAAATAAGACAGTACCTGGCTACAAATGCCTAATGAAGCCTTCTGGTGCTCGAAAGAAAATACCAATGATTTTGTATTTCCAGAACAGCATGTAAAGAAATGGTTACTCAAGTTATTACTAGTAGACTTTTGAGTTGGGGGAATTCAAATTTGTTGGGTTGTTTAATAATCAAAACACTTGCTAAATAGACAATATTTTTTCTAGTGTAACAACATAAATTGCTTGTAGCTAATTTCATAACAAGACACAGAAAGATGAACAACAAGCCAATGAAAAGAATTAAAATATGGAATTGGCTGTATATGTAAGTGTACTGTATGTATATATTTGTAAGTGTACTGTATGTATATACAAATATATACTGTATGTATATATTTGTAAAATATACTTATAGTATTTACAAAAATATTCAACCTTTGCTCAACTTCAGGATACAAAAGCAGCCTCCCTGTTCGCAAGTTCATGATATATCTGACATCCATTTTGTTCAACATTGAGCTGAATGGTGAGACTCTTGACGTCATTCAAGCAAAATTATGGGACGGGACTAAATTTGCTGCAGTACTTGATAATAAAGTGTCAATACTAGGTATCATAAGGCATCCTTATGCAACATATAAAGCGTCGATTCTAGTGACGTACAGCACCTCATGGGTTAAGTAGGGTAGAAGAGCTATCACTGTATTACATATTTCCTGATAAAATTGCACACTATTACCACAGCCCTCTAGCTTGGTAACGTCAGTTTGCAAGCAATCGTAAAAAAAAAAAAGGGAGCATGAATAAAAACAAAAGCAGGCAATTTCAGTCGATGACTGGCAGGAATCAAACCCAAGTACGTACTATTCTGCAATAGGCTAGGTATCTAGTAATTCCCTTACACACTCACTACAAGTCTGAGGCCTGTCATGGCCTACGCTACACACATAGGCTAGACCTTACCCTAAAGGCGTAGCCTAAACTGAGGAGCCAATGTATGTAGAAGGAAGAGGTCAAGTGGTCTGGTCTAGGCTACCATTTACCAACTTCTGCAGCAGGCATTTCAGAAGGAACGCGAGTGTCTCAATTACTTGGATTAACCAATGATGAGCCTACTAGTTTTCCATGCCCTTGTTTAGGTAGTACAAGCCAAATGGGTGCCATGTTTAGCATTAGTTCTTTGGCAGTGAATTTTAAAAAAAAGGCAGTGGATTGCCATGTCACGGCAGGCTTTACCTATGAAGGGGATATTTTGACGTGTCACGGCAGGGATACGTATTTACTGTACCCTGATATTTAGGCTAGTTGTTGAAACGCCACCAAAATTAAACCTTCAAAGCAAAACAATCTTGGGTACCTACCTAAGGTAAACGACCAAATGGCCACCATTCCACTAGAAATGACCACTTTTTTTCACTCTATAGTATTTAACTGCTGTAACACCACCAATACATTTATACCAAACCTACATCTTTAAGCATACCATTCAAAAGATTGAAGCTTCAATCTTTTGAATGGTATGTTCAAAAAGATGTAATCTGCATTGTTGTTTCACCAATTACTAAATAATTGAAAGAAAAAAGTAGTCGTTTCAAGTGAAATGGTGGCCATTTGGTCGTTTACCCTACCTAGGCTATAGCTAGGTACTAGGGAAAACAACCGCCCTGGATCCATTGTACTCGGGTGGATCAGCCTCATTCACTCGATATTTAATTGGTGAAACAAGAATACAATTACATCTTTAAGTATACCTTTCAAAACATTGAAGTTTTGTCAACATAATGTGATATATGAAAGCGCCATACGAACTAAAATAAGCATGTGAGGTCTTCGTAAAATATGTTTTCAAGGCAGTTTTTAAATCCAATATGGTGTCATCTGCCTCCGGTCCCTTTCGTAACCGGCATTGATCCGTCTGTCCCAACCTTCCCAGCACTCATTTTAAAAATATTAGCATATATATGTAACATTTATTGATCCTACTCAAGATTGCAGTTGTAATCAGCACAATAAAACATTTTGTTGCCTATATTAGTGAAAGTATGAAACTTCTTCTTATTCCCGGGGTCATGGTTTAAACTGAAATTAATTTTTACTTTGTAATTGGTGGTATTAGTATCCTTACTGCCATCACAACTGAAACTCCACAGTGCTTATTTGATTGTAATTATACAGATTTTGGTCTTAATTCACTCCAAATTGCACTTGAACTACGTTGAGTGTGTGTTGACAGCGAACCTATGGCGCGAACAATTTTTGTCTTAATGTACAGGGTGTACAAAAAGGCTCAGTATACCATTAGTACAAGTAGGTATTTAGTATTGCTCAGAAACCATATAACAGAGTAATGCATTTTTTTTGTAGAATGATGTGCTCTGAATGTAAACTTGAATGCAGAACATTCTACAAAAAACTGTACGCACGCTTCTTCCTTCTACCAAAAAATCGCGAGTTTCCTTGGATCCGAGGCGGATGACGTCATCGATTACGATTGTTGTGAAGAAAGTGCCACAGCATCTATGGGTAAATGTGGTGTGCGGATTTAGCACATGGAATGGAAAGTTTACTGACACAAGTGACTCCGCAAACATCAAGATGGCGTCAATCTTCTAATTTTTGGTGTTTTAAGTAAAAATTTTGAAAGTGTCATGGAGGTATGTTTGCACTGTGCATGGCTAGACTTTCATTAACCTCTGTTTAATCTTAAAATATGACCTTCATTTCTAACTTTGAAAGAAAATACTTAGTACTTCATAAGGAGAGTAGAGGCCTCCAGGTGTTGCTCTCACCACCAATGACTCGTGACTGGTGTCCATTTCCTGTGTCAGGACACGTTAAAGAACTATTTTGGAGGGTGGATCTACACGCGGCCAAGACTGGATCAGCTGGTCCAGTCGGTTGTTTCCCCTAGTAACCAAACACAGGCATAAGAAGAATTTGCAAATCCAAAGAGAGACGGTGGTTCATGTTTGTGCGTATGGTGTTTTTACATTGCATGTAACCACCAGCGGTTGGTAATTCCAAGCCCTCATTCCGCAGTAAAGTAGACTATGGCAGTTGACATTTTCCTATGTTATTTTACTTACTGAACAAGAATTGAAAGTAATATTTATTCAGACAAGTGTAAACCTAAACACGGCGAAATACATTGGACGCCCCAGTCCCTAGTGGATGTCGTATCCGCAGTTACATTCCTTGAAGGGTATTTCGGAGCGGCTACAGTTTCGCGGGCCAACCTTACCTTCGGCCAATTTTCATGTCCAAACCTACCGCTGGATGGCGGTAAGGTCAGACAAGAAAATCAGCAGAGGAACACACAACCAGTATGGTAATAATGGTTGTGATATAACCAAACGAACCAACCTAACCTGACTTAGGGCGCGTGACCTAACCTGGCCAGGAGGCGAACCCCAATATGGTAACAATAGTTGAAACCTAACCAAACGAACCAACCTAACCCGACTTAGGGGGCGAAAGGACTACTTACCTGTGCGGACGGATTTGGTTGTTGTGCGCCCCTAGAAATTGGCCCGTGAAACTGTAAACAACCTGGTATTTTTAAAGAATACTAGTTCCACAAAGACTGCAAGGAATGTAACCGCGTGTAGGTACGACATCCACTAGGGATTGGGGCGTCCAATGTACTTCGCAATGTTTAGTAGTACCGACCCTTAGGGTTTAACTACAATCATCCGAATAAATATTACTTTAAATGCTTGTTCAGTAAGTAAAATAACGTAGGAAAACGTCAACTGCCATAGTCTACTTTACCGCGGAATGAGGGCTTCTGTGGTTACCTACCTAGGTCTGCAACGGGACCAAGGGCTTTACGTGACTTCCGAACCACGTCGAGTGAAGACGGTTCAGAATATAATGATTTAATTTAACTTTTGACCTTCCTGCGTACGAAATAGAATTATTTAAACACATGACAATCTATTATAAACTAAGGCAGCCTTTACCAACCTCTCAATTTCCTAAGGCGACGGGATGTCATGAGGGGAGCCATTTTGCTTATGTTCATAACCGAGCAGCCAAAAACTCCACACATATCTCCAGTATATAAACAAAACTATTTCGCTATGAACGTGAGAATCCTTTCAAGCTCAGATCATGTCATGTCACATTAATAAGTTGGTGGGTAATCCAATTCAATTGCTTATTGGAACCGCAAACCAAAACATCACGGCATTGTGACAGCTACACAGGAAGCAGTTGAAAACCGAAGAAAATAATTTTGGGTCCACTAAACGTAACGACTTCCAATCCAACCGCCATCTATTAGCATTATGAGGAACTAAAACAAGAAAATGCTGAGAGATTTCACTAAAATGGAAAACTGGTCGGACAATCCTCGATTTCATCTCTTGAGGTCCTTTTTTATCTTAGATGGAATATATATATATATATATATATATATATATATATATATATATATATAATATATATATATATATATATATATATCTATATATATATAATAAATATATAATATAGATTACCCTCGTTTATCATGAATACTCTGTTACTTCCGTTTCTTCAGCAAATTGCAATACACATATTTTCACCTTTTCATCATTATCTTTTCAAAATGAATTGGCATCAATGATGATTTTATAAAATATATTACGAAGTGTGTGACATTAAGCGCGCCTACTCTCATGGAACCAGAAATAAAGCAAGCGTCTGTCATATACCAACCATTGAATATAATCATGTTATAGAGTCCATCATGGTTACATGAACTGCAAAATGTTATAACCTACCTTTATTTAAATAGCATTCAAACGCATATAGAATAAAATTATAAATTCCCGTTTGTTATAGGTGGCTCTATTAACATAAAGAAATTAAATCATTTTATCTAGCATATGCAGACATGCCATATTCATGTGAACTTAAACATTTTGTATAAATCACTATGTACTGTAAACTCTCATTTACATTATGATAATTCTCATTAGACTAATGCAAGGTTTCAGTTACTCCAGTTGGTAATAATTTAAAATTAACTGTCTCATAGGGTCTTGGCCAAGACACCACTAGCAACAGAGCCATCTATTGGCAGTGTGTTATATCAAAGTCAAGTTCCCGTTTCATACTCTAAAGTGAGTCTCCTATCTTGCTCGCGTGGTCTTCGGCAGACCAATAAGGTCTTCTTCTTGTCTTTGCTTTCATTTATTTTGTAACTTCATCTCATTCTAGGTTCTTAAAACAATCAAGAAAACAGCATGTCTCCAGCCTCTACTCCCTATTAGTGACCTTTAAAACTGGAAAATAGTCCCATACCATGAATCTTCTCCGTCTTTCATGCTGCATTAATAAAAGTATCAGCGTTTAAAAGGCACTCATGGCTCATGGTACTTCATTAGTATTCGTACTTTTGACCGAGATCTTACGATTTTGAATTCATAAATATTAAGCGCTACCACATGTAATTTTAGCTGAACATTATCGTGGTTCATATGAATTCATGTAACTGAAAAAATTATAGCATTAATTCACTTGTCCCTCCATTCTTGAAGTATTGTTCTACTTCCCGTGCCTTTGTGACATCCTAGAACCTTCACCCTTAAGAGGGTTTGTCTGATAATTACTTAGGACAGTTCAAGAGGTGATATACAGACCTAGATATATTTTTAAATATTTAAGGAATGTGGAATGTCAGTTTCTGCTCTTCCAATTTACGTCCCAAAGGTTTTCTTCCATCTTAATATCCGCTTCCCGACAGAGTAGGACAACTGATTGACAAATGGTTTTCTTGTCTAATAACTGACATTTATCATATGATTATTATTTCCTGCTTATATTTTTTTTCTTTTCGTGTTTACACAAGCTACTAAATTTTATGAAACTACGTCACAAGACTACCATATTTCATTAAATTGAATTCTGTTAACTTTCAAACCATAAATGCAATATTTGGTTTTAATTAAAGGTACTACACATTGTCGTGTTTTGCAGATTTCTGAATACATGTACAGGACAACCCTCCTCAAGAAACGACTTACTGTAATCACATTGTGATTGTTGTATTTATTTGGGGGGGGAGGGAGTTATGGCTCAGAAATACATGAATGAGCCTTTATTTAAAATCTGTCGCATTAGAACTAATTTGACATCGCCCAATAGGCATATCACAAAAACTGGACCTTTCAAGTTGAGGCCATTTTTAATTAAAGTACCAGCATGATAAAAAGAAACTAATACTATACTATTTGCTTATTGTAATGAACTGGATACTGGACACACACACTCTTAATGTTAGCATCATTACCATTATCTGATAAAGATGAATTATCTACAGTGACTAGTGCACTTTTGTTGGCAGGCATAAGCTATAGAATCACACCAGGCTTCGTATTCCCTTTAAAACTTTACAATCATTATCGGCTCCCTATCGGCAAGAACCCATGATTGAGAAAGGCAAGTTTAATCTGAACCAGCCAACCAGCTGAACTGAAACTAATTGAATATGTATAAAATTTAGATAAAGGGCCAAGCACGGGACCTAGGAGGCCATTCGGCACTGAAACCTTAATTGATAGTAAAAGGTTTGAAAGGTTTTATAGGAGGAAAATCTCGCAATTACACTATGAATCAATTGTTAGGAGATGGTGGAAAGAAAGATGGAAAACAGAGAATACAGAAGGAGGTAGAGCAAAAGGAACTTAAGGGGTTGCAGCTAGGGGCTGAAGGTACACTGCAAAGAACCTAAAGAAATGCCTAGTTACAACCACCAGTGTCCACAGAGCAATGTCTTGTGGGAATTATTATAGGTTCATAGAAGAATAACCTCTGGTCCTTGCTTCATTCCTTCTAGTTTTCATCAGATCTTTTTTAACATCTTGCCTAGCAATTAAAGTTCCTTATTGCTGTCTTGTAATTTATCTTCTCGTTTAGGAGGACAGTTTCCAAGAAGTTTCTCTCTTTTGATGAATGTACTTTCTTATAACAAATGCCTTTATTGAAATTGCATTAAGTTGATGGAAGCTTTAACTTCAAAATATTCTTTTCAGCTCTCAAAATTATGTATATATGTAATAAAGAAATACCTGTAGCTTGGAGAGAGAAAATAGAAAATACACATGATTTGAGTACTTTAATGCCTAACAATTTGGCTTGAAATTTAAGGTGTCATGAAAGGTATTTGCAATGATGATAATTATTAAAAAATATCCTTCCTTTCAGTATATTTCTGGCGTATGAAAACTGTTAGCAGTTGTGAATATCATTTATAATGTATAATTTTAGTGTGCATACATGCATTAAGTATACAACAGATTAAGGATTGTGATGACTTCCTCCATTTTAATTTCTAACAGAATGATCTATTATCAACTAGCCATTCACTCAGTAGCCTCCTCCTAAAAAGAAAATGAGGTTAGACTGAAAAAAAAACTCAAGAACTTATATGGATTTTATTCAATATCTGATAACATTAATAACTATTCACAGCCCGTTGATTAAAACCAAATAAAAACAGACATGAATGGCAATGTTTTAACGAACTTACAGTAGGGTGCAGACTAGTAAAAAGTATGGTAATGATCAATATAAAGTGAGCCTAGTTTTTTGAAGGAATTATATAATGTGAATTTTATCACTTTTATTTTTCTATATTTGTATATTATACCTGTTTTGAGAAAAGAATATACATATAGTACTGCAATTTACTGTAAACAAGTTTGTACATTGGAAGAAATTTTTACCAAGTACAGGAGAGCAAAGAGAATACAGGCAGTCCCCGGGTAACAGCAGGCTCAGCTTACGACACTCCGAGGTTAAGGCGCTTTTCAATTATATTCATCAGAAATTATTTCCAGGGTTACGGCGCCTACAATGCTCATCTGGCACAAGAAATATGACACCAAAAATGCAAAATAATTAATATTTGAAGCTTTTTTGATGAAAAATGCAATAAGAATGCAGTTTACATAGTTTGTTATGCACCCTAAGCATTAAAAGTAAAGTTTACTCAAGATTTTTTACCATGTTCCAGCTTACGACGATTTTCAGCTTACACCACGTCTCAAGAACGGAACCCCCGTCGTAACCTGGGGACTGCCTGTATACATTCTATGAAGCGAATAATGTTTGAATAATGGGAATGGGAATGAAAATTAATATACAGTTCCTTATAAATTCTGTCATCTAAGTTTGGCCTCATCAGTAAGTTCTCTAACATCTACAATTTTTATTACCTGACTCACTATACCTTGTCTTACGTGAACAAATGTACAGGTATCACTCAAGTACAAAATCGCTAATTTTTTGTAACCATTATTTCTAACTTATCTTACTACTGCAGCAATCTGTACTGGGAAGAAAAATTAAAGACCACAAAATATCACTAAGCTTCATTTATTAGTGGAAACAGTAAAGGACGAAGTTATATATGAATGCACCATACCATGTACCCAGCAATAAAAACTCTCTCTCAGAACATTACTATCAAGGTGCAGTATATGTACCCCAATACAAATGTACCTACACTTATATGAAGTCACTTTTCTTGCTCTCTAAAGAACAGTTAAACTTATTACAGCAAAAACACTGACTGCATTAAAAATCAATAGAACTTATCAAGCATGTATTAATCAAAATTCCTTTGCCCAACACAGTATCAACATACAATTACAGAATTAAGCATAAATTAGTGATGAACATTTCTTTTAAAAAATAAATTTGGGCATTAGGCCTAGTTATAGATGAAGGTAGAAAAATACTGTACTTACCTTTACACTGAATCCTTGCTCTGGAAGTCTTTCTTGCATCTCCCACTTCAGTAAATTGCTTCTGTGTACGTGTATTCTGTTAAATTTTATATTGTACTATTTTATATATAAATTTTTAAGAAAAATTTTAGTTGAAAACTTGACTTAAAAGTGCTAACAAATTATGTAAACAAAAAACTAAGAATTTACTAATTTTACAAGTTTCTTCTACAAACTGAGATCTTTCAAGAGAAATATAAACAAAATTCTTTCAAGACATTAATTATGTAGCATGAAAATTCAATAAAAAGGATTAGTACATTCAACTGAAGATGAAAGCTCTGGAAACCTATGCATAAAGTCTGGGTTCATATCTATTAAACATACTTGTTTGTTGTACAAAAACATCAATTATGTCACTGCCTATTAGTATGCCTTCAAGAATCCTAAATACTACTCAGGTTTCCTGGGAAGGCGAGGCAGAAGCTCTCAACAAGTTACAGTGTGGCAATTCTCAAACTGTTTGAAGATCTCTACATAAATTCCATAAGAGGTCAACCTTATTGCTTAATGAGATGTACTATGAGGTCTACAAATGTAGTATTTGGAAATGAGATACAAGTCTGTGCCCAACTGATTACAACTTTATAGATCCTCTGGCCTGTTCCATGTTGCCATTTTTCTTAATTCCTTAACAGTGAACAGGTTTCCCTTCTATTTGTCTCTAACACTTTTTCTTGATAAAGGCATTAGTACAAAAACTCCAGTCTCCAGGAATACCATCTTAACTTTGGTAGCCTTCAAACATAATTTGAAGCTAGTTACCCCTTAGGCTGGACCCTGTAAATACAACCCAACACTTTCTTCTGATTTTATATTTGACATAACTCACAAACTTCTAATCAGGGTTGGAGTAGGTAATTGTAAATTAATTTAAATGTAATTAATTACAGATTTCATGTAATTGTTATTGAAAATTAAATTATAGCAATTGTAATTTAATTAATTACAGGATACCTATGTAATTTAATTGCAATTATAAAACTGAAATGGTAAGGGTCAATCCCTCAATCCATTTAAACACCTCACTTAAATCCCATGTTCCACGTCCCTCAAGAGAGTGCAAATAAATAAAGCCTTTTGCAGTACAGTGAAAATTTTAATTCACGAATCATCTTGGTCATCCTTTACTGTACTGATTCAAGTGTACCTATCTCCATCCTACAGTAAGGTGACCAGAACTGAACAGCATAATCCAAGTGTTCCCTAACTATAGTGTGAATAAATATGGTTTTGATATGACCTCTGCTCTTCTATCACTAAAGGCCTGTCCACACGATTGGGCCAGATCGGCGGACCTCTCCTCTAACGGGCACACTTGACGGGCAAACCGTCAAATTGCCCGATGGGTCTTGTAGCAAAATCACCATGGTGGTGCCCGATGGCTTGAACTTCGACCCTGGCAGACGTACGTTAACCATATACATTTCTTTTATTGAGCCATTCTTTGCACCATATTCTCTTCTTTTTCATCACACACAAAGCAATTATCATGCTACACTATCTTCTTTGTGGTAGGCACATGGTTATCGTACTGCACTGAACACACTACTGGCATCGTCGGGTATGCCCACCCCTCCATCGCCTCACCCGTGTGGACAACATTCATGGGTAAACCCGCCAGAATTTGCTCGTCAACCCCGGAGCACACCGATCAGGCCCGCTCGTGTGGACAGGCCTTTACACTTCTAGAAATAAACTATGAAATCCTATTAGCTCGATTTCTTTACTTCAATACACTGTTTCTCGTGCCAAAGATTAGCATTTTCTCTTGCACTCAAATCCCTTGTATTGTAACTGTAAATATAATTTTAATGTAATTGCTATTTCCAAATGTAATTGTAATTTACAATTTTTTTTAAAGTAACTGTAATTGTGATTTATTTCTTCAAGTGTAATTACATACTCCAACCATGCTTCTCCTATCTTCTGTCAAAGTAGGCCAGTGAGAAATCTCCTTCCTTCCTTTGACTTAATTGGGCACTATCTTAAGGCATGATGTTATTGGAACGGGATCTCACACCTCTTGGGATTGTTGAGTACTCAGGCTTTCTGATCCATTTCTCAACAAAGCAATAACCTTTGCTTTAGTACCATGAACACAAGACTTGGAACTATGGAATCAAATCCTTCAATCCACACCTGACCCTCCTACTTTATAAGACTGAATTTAGAGAATATCCATCTTCTTTCCTCATTCTATCAAGCACACATTAAAGTGGGCATGCCTTCCTCCTCCTATCCAAATTGTAATACAAGCATCTTATGATTAATGGGTTTATGTTTTTAAAACACAAGATATGTTTTTCAATACAAGCCGATTAATTGTAATGTAATGACTCTACTCCCATCCCCACGAGAATCCTGGCATCTTATGATTAATTGATAAGTATTGAAGAACATGTTTGCTTTATAAAAACACTTTTAAAATATATCCACTATTCTTGTGAAATATTGTGCGCACAATTGCCTTTGCAATGATAGAATGTGTTACAAAAACAGACCACAATTCTATTTCATAAAAAAAATAAACAATCTTGGACATTCAACATTTCCCTTTACGAAAGTTCATGATAGCATGATATTGTTATGATACAATAAAGTTTTGCACATACTTACCTGGCAGATTTATACTTAGCTAGAGACTCCGTCGTCCCCGATAGAAATTCAAATTTTGCGGCACATGCTACAGGTAGGTCAGGTGATCTACCGTCCCGCCGCTGGGTGGCGGGACTAGGAACCATTCCCGTTTTCTAATCAGATTTTCTCTTCCACCTGTCTCCTGAGGGGAGGCTGGGCGGGCCATTAATCGTATTTATCTGCCAGGTAAGTATGTACAAAACTTTATTGTATCATAACAATATAATTTTTGTACATTCAACTTCCCTGTCAGATATATACTTAGCTGATTGGCACCCTTGGTGGAGGGTAAGAGACAGCTTAACTACTGAAATAAACAGGAAAACAACACATGTTGTATGTTAAAAACCTTGGTTCTTACCTGATTTGGCAGAAGACTTCATAGCTACTGTCTATGAGCCTGCTTTGCCTCAAGAGCCTCAGCGAGGTAGTGACCTATGGCTGAGAGTTCTTGCAGATCTGTCAATGGGGGCTTACCCGCTTACGCAACAGAACCCTCTAGGTTCTTTGTCAATGGGGGCTATAACACTTACATGACAAAACCTCTTGCCTCTGGCAAAATCAAGGAGCACAAAACCAATCCCGACCACCTGACCCTCTAACCTGGGTTAGAACTACGATCGAAAGAAGTTACCACCAAACCTTCTTTCAAACAACCATAAAAACACAACACCACAAATTAAAACTAAACTAAACTATAAAGGATTAGAATCAGCTCCCTGTCCCAGCACCGAATCCGCAGATACGTATGGCCCCAGCGAGAAGCACTTGTCGTACGTAACCCTTACGTCCCTCAAGTAGTGGGATGCAAACACAGAGTTGCATCTCCAAAAAGTGGCAGCTAGAATATCTTTCACAGACATATTCTTATGGAAAGCTAGAGAAGTCGCAATGGCTCTTACCTCATGCGCTTTCACTCTAAGCTGCCGCAAAGAATCGTCATCGCACGTCGCATGTGCCTCCGTGATGACGCTTCTCAAAAAGAATGCCAGAGCGTTCTTAGATATGGGCCTTTTTGGGTCTCTGACCGCACACCAGAGACTCTCTAGACTGCCCTTAAGTTGCTTCTTCGTCTGTAGGTAATATTTAAGGGTTCTGACAGGGCAAAGAGACCTTTCTACCTCTTTCCCCACTAAGGGAGAGAGACTTTTAACCTCGAAACTTCTAGGCCAGGGCTTCGAGGGGTTCTCATTCTAGGCCAGGGCTTCGAGGGGTTCTCATTTTTGGCCAGGAATAAAGGCTTAAAGGAACAGATAGCAGAGTCCCCTTTAAAACCTACTCTCGAGTCCAGAGCTTGCAACTCGCTAGTCCTCTTTGCAGTGGCGAGAGCCACGAGAAAAATAGACTTCCTAGTCAGGTCCCTGAACAAAGCCTGATGGGGAGGCTCGAACTTGTTAGACGTTAGGAATTTAAGCACCACATCCAAGTTCCAGCTAGGTGGTTGAGAGGACTTTTTCTTGGCGGTCTCAAAGGATCTGATTAGGTCATGCAGATCTTTATCTTCAGCGATCTTCAGGTCCCTGTTTCTGAAGACTGCAGAGAGCATGCTACGATACCCCTTGATCGTAGATACTGCAAGATGACACTCTTCTCTCAAAAAGAGAAGGAAGTCGGCAATAATGGTCACAGAGGTATTGGAAGAGGACAGCTTCTGCGACCTACACCATCGTCGAAAGACTTCCCACTTCGATTGGTACACCTGTAAGGTTGAAGACCTGCGGGCTCTGGCGATCGAGCTAGCAGCTTTTCGCGAAAAGCCTCTCGCTCTGACGAGCCTTTCGATAGTCGAAAGGCAGTCAGGCAGAGAGCAGGGAGGTTTTTGTGAAACCTCTCGAAGTGGGGTTGTCTGAGCAGATCTCTCCTGAGTGGAAGAGATCTGGGGAAGTCCACCGTCCATTCCAGTACCTCTGTGAACCATTCCTCAGCGGGCCAAAAGGGAGCGATCAGGGTAAGACTCGTTCCTGCAGAGGACACGAACTTTTTCATTACTTCCCCCACCAGCTTTAATGGGGGAAAGGCGTAAGCATCGATGCCTGACCAGTCCAGGAGGAGAGCGTCGATTGCTATTGCTCTCAGGTCTGCTATCGAGGAGCAAAAGTTGTCCAGCCTCTTGTTCTGAAAAGTGGCGGACAGGTCTATATGTGGCCTGCCCCACAGGGCCCACAGCCTTTGGCAAACGTCGAGATTGAGTGTCCATTCCGTTGGGAGGACTTGGTTTCTCCTGCTCAACAGGTCTGCTCTCACATTCCTTTCTCCCTGGACGAATCTGATTAAGAGCGTGATCTCTCTCTCTTCCGCTCAGATAAGCAGGGTTCTTGCAATCTCGTAAAGGGAGAAGGAGTGTGTCCCTCCTTGTTTTTGGATGTAAGCCAGAGCCGTGGTGTTGTCCGAATTGACTTGGACAACCATGCCTCTTGACTTCTGACTCGAAAGACTGAGAACAACACTAGGTGCGGGCTCGGTTTCAGCAAGGACAAGCCTCTGTTCAACTTGAGAGGAGCTAGCCACCAACTGAGATGCTCCTTTACCTCCTGCAGAATAGGGAAGGAATCCGCCAAGACTTCTGACTTCTGATCCCACATCCTTTTGAGGTAGAATTGCAGGGGTCTCAAGTGAAGCCTTCCTAGAGAGAAGAACTGCTCCAGTGAGGAAAGGGTCCCCAGCAGACTCAGCCATTCCCTCGCAGAGCTTCGCTCTTTCTCTAAGAAGACTGTCACTTTTTCCATGCCCCGATCGAGCCTTTCCTGGGATGGAAAAGCCCGAAAACCCCGAGAATCCATCCGAATCCCCAGATAGACAAGGTTCTGGCTGGGGATCATCTGGGACTTCTCGAGGTTTACCAACAGTCCCAGAGATCGGGTCATTATCAAAGTCGTATTTAGGTCCTCCAGACATTGACGTTCCTACTTGGCTCGTATAAGCCAGTCGTCCAGATAGAGTGAGATCCTCACCCCCTTCAAATGTAACCATCTGGCTACATTTTTCATGAGCCCCGTGAAAACTTGCGGGGCCGTCGACAGGCCGAAGCACAAAGCCCTGAACTGGAAGATCTTCCCTTGTATCATGAATCTGAGATACTTCCTTGAGGACAGATGAATCGGTACATGGAAGTACGCATCCTGAAGGTCCAGGGAAACCATCCAATCTCCTGGACGCAGGGCCGCAAGAACCAAGAAAGTTGTCTCCATGGAGAACTTCCTTTTCTCCACAAAGCGGTTCAATGCGCTTACGTCCAGGACAGGTCTCCAGCCCCCCCTCCCCCCCCAAAGGCTTTCGGTACAAGGAATAGGCGATTGTAGAAGCCTTGGGGGTGGGGATCCTGTACTAGTTCTATAGCCTCCTTCTCTAACATTTGTTCCACTAAGAGAAGAAAGGTTCATCGCAGAACAGGGTTTTTGTATTTTGCCGAAAGTTCCCTCGGCGTCGAAAACAAGGGCGGTCTTTCTTTGAAGGGGATGAGGTATCCCTTTTGCAGAATAGAGAGGGACCAGTTGTCTACTCCTCTCTGTGCCCAGGCTTCTGAGAAGTTGAGAAGCCTGGCACCCACTGAAGTCTGGAGGACTCGATTGCTACTTGGTCTTCTTGAAGGGCCTGAAAGAGGACCTACCTCGCTTCTCAGGTCCTTTCCTTCTGACGGAGGATCTGAAAGAAGGACCCCCTTGAAAGGGCGGTTGAGGAGGGCGACTCTCCTTCCTTAGCAGACCGAACCAGCAGATCTTGGGTAGCATTTTCCGTCAGGGAGTGAGAAATGTCCTTCACCAACTGTGAAGGGAACAATTGGTTTGAAAGAGGAGCGTACAACAAGGAAGCCCTCTGGACCGGGGAGACAGATTTGGTAAGAAAAGAGATAAACACTGCTCTTTTCTTCAACACTCCTGCTCCGAAGAGAGAAGCTAATTCACCCGATCTGTCTCGGACAGCTTTGTCCATGCAGGACAGCACGCTGTTAAGGACTTCCGGCCCAAGAAACTCAGGATCCAAAGTTTTCTTAGCCAACGCCCCAAGGGACCAATCCAAAAAGTTAAACACTTCCAGGACATGGAAGAGTCCCTTGAGGAGATGGTCCATCTCAGACATTCCCCATGTAGTCTTGGTCGTAAGGAGAGCATGCCTCCTAGAGGAATCTACCAAGGTAGAGAAGTCCGCCTCCGCAGAGGATGGAAGACCCAGTCCCATTGGTTCTCCATTCTCCAGTCTCGTACCATATTCCTCTCCTTCCCGAGAGCTTGGAGGGAGGACACGAAAAAACAGTCTTCCCTGCCTCCTCTTTGGACTTCAACCAAGCTCCAACCGATTGGAGTGCTTTCCTCATGGAGATGGTCGGGCGCATCTTTAAGAAGGAGGAAGTCTTTGCCTGGCTGGCGCCTCATGGCTTGATGGCGCATCACAGCTGGGTGGCGCCTCGCAGCTGGGTGGCGCCTCACGCCTGGCTGGCGCCTGCGCCTGGTTGGCGCCTCGCGCCTGGTTGGCGCCTCGCGGGTGGCTGATTCATTGCGGCTGGGAGACGCTTTGCACCTCGCGGGTGGCTGATTCATTGCGGATGGGAGACGCTTTGCGCCTGGCTGGCGCCTCGCGGCTGGGTGGCGCCTCGCGCCTGGCTGGCGCTTCACGGCTGGCAAGCACCTCGCGGCTGGTCGAAACCGAGCAAGCGTCTGACGCTGTGCACCTGGTCGGTGTCGAGAGCTTACAAGGAGATGTACGCCTTCGAGAAGAACTGATTCCTCTAGGTGAAACATGGCTGCGAGGAGAAGAGCGAGCATCAGGAGAAACGTGAAAGTCCAGGCAAGAGCGCCTAACAGGGGAGAGGTGCTTGGAGCTTCTCAGAGACAAACTCTCGTCCCGAGAGGCGTTCCTCTTGGTCGGAGGGCGTTGGGATCTCTTGACAGGAAGCGATACGTCCTTCCTGCAAAGAGGATCTCTGACAAGAGCACCCACAAGAGACAAAATCTGCTCCTGCAGACTGAGAAGGATCTTTGTAGTCGAAGGCTCTTGGTCCGCTTCCAAGGGCAGAGAAAAAAAGTCTAGAAGTCGAAGGGGGCTCCATACTGGGCGCAGGGCTGAAAGGGGCTCTTCTGGCTCTCTTCCTGTCTACAGGAGACTCCTCTGGGAACCGCTCCGGGCTGGAGTCCAACATACTGCTGGGTGCCTTCCACTTCCTCTTCAAGGGGCGCGACTCCTCAGCCGAACTCCAACCGCGTCTGGGAGAAGCCGAATCAGACGAAGAAAAGCACTGTTTCAGGATGCCTTTACAGCGGCGATCCCTGGCAGTCTGGGACGAAGCAACAGATCCTGCCGAAGGGACGCCTGACCGGTGGGGATTCTCCACAACCTCCTTATGGCTTTCGACATTCCTTCTCCTCTGGGCCCGGGAGCTTGGAAGAGGTCTAGGCCTGGGAGCGTTGCAGAGTCGATCGGACGCCCCCTCCACTACACTGGGAACACTACACTCTTACCTTCCCATGCAAGCATTTGAAGCTCCATCTTTCGTAAGGCGGCCTTCATGTTAGCCATCTCCACGAACGTATCCGCAGGTTCGGTGAAGGGTGAAGGAGCTGAAACCGCAGGAGAGGATGCTACAACTACATTAGGGATAGGAACTACCGTATCCTCGACTGGCTCGTTAGATCGAGACCTACTAGTGCTTCCAGAGGAAGCCTTCCTAATCCTATCCTTCTCTAACTTCCTCAAGTAGGAAGTTAGAGCACTCCATCCTTCCTTGCTCAGACATTCACACTCCTTACAAGGATTAGTAAAAGAACACTCATTCTCCCTACACCTCTTACATACAGTGTGAGGGTCTACCGAACCCTTCGGTAGCCTCACGTTACATCCCTCATTCACACACACTCTAATTACATAAGAAGAGTCTGACATCGTAAGAAAAATCCAAAAGCGTAATCAAAATCAGTCCACAATAGCGTATGCCAAACCAATGATCCAGTACTTCTTCCAAAATGACAGTCCAGAAGATCAAAGGCGAACGAAAAGCGAAAATCAGGTCAGGAGGAACCAACAACAGTGTTGTTGGCACCGGCGACAGAGAAAATCTGATTAGAAAACGGGAATGGTTCCTAGTCCCGCCACCCAGCAGCGGGATGGTAGATCACCTGACCTACCTGTAGCGTGTGCCACGAAATTTGAATTTCTGTCGGGGACAACGGAGTCTATAGCTAATTATATATCTGACAGGGAAGTTGAATGTACAAAAATATAATATACTATAAGCATATAGTATTAAGTAAAACTCACAAAGCATTAAAAACGAGTTTATTTACCCATCGATGGGACCATCTTCCTTCCTCTTCAGAATACAACTGATTAGAATTTTAATACGAGGTATGAGAAAAGGTTAATAGTACTATAAAGAATGATAGAACATCAGAATTACCATCATAATATGAACAGCAAAAAAAAAAAAAAAAATTCAACAGGATTTGTTTATATCTTTTAACAACATACCCACTATTACTAAATTATTTTTGGCATTGTTATCGGATACTGTTACCAATCTGTAAATCTATAGGATGCTTTTCCCACAACACACATTTAAAATAGTGCTATTTACATCTCCTCATCTAATAGGAACTCTGTATTCCTGTGAATCTTTATAGACTTTGTAAGGAGAAAACGGGAGCACATAAATGCTATTAAAATACAAGAAAACAGCACTGTTTTTAAACACTACATGAAAATACTTTAAATTTTAATATCACCAAATACACAGACAAAAATTGACTGAAGCCATCTTTAATAAGAGCTCTTAAGAAATTTTGACATTTTACCCTTTAATACGACTGTCAAAATCAATGTAACATGTAGCTATGTTTCCTAGATATAAACATATCCCTTCAAATGATTTGTTTAAAAATCAAAATATTAAGACTAGGATGATAACTTTCTTTTCTCAGTCATTGCACAAACTTTTTAGTACCTCTCTTTAAAATTTTTGTATTTTATAATATAACACATATGCAAACCTTTACAGTTAACCAGTATTCACAAGGGTTAGGAACCATAACCACCTGCGAAAAGCAAAAATCTGCATTAAGTTGTTAACCCCCCCCTTAAAAATCGTTATAGTAACTACCTATTTTATTAGTTCACACACCAAATATACCTTAAACTGAAAAACATTTTAATATCCATATACCAAATATACCTTGTCATCCTTCACAAAATAGTACACCTCAAACTCTTATCCTAAAACACTTTAATATCATTTCAAAGTCATCTTACAACATTACCCTTAAATTATATGGCTTACAACTACATGTGAAAACTAATCAAGTTCCTTTATATTCAGGCAGAGCCATTTTCTCTCATAGTATTCATGCCATCTAGTTTTCTTTTTACAGTTGATAGAGGAAACATTGGGAATTCACAAGTAGAGTCAAGTATTATTTACCTAAATAGTATATAAATATACATTGAAGATATCTAAATAGTACGTACAATGGTCCCCTCGTATTCGCGGGGGATGCATACCAGACCCCCCCGTGAATAGTTAGAATCCGCGAATGTTTGGAACCCCTATGAAAATGCTAAAAACAGCCTATTTTGTTAGTTAAAACTCAAGAAAAACCCACTAAAAATGTTCATACTTGGTTTTTTAATAGTTTTATCACAAAAAGTGCATTTTATGATGAAACTCATCAAAAAAACCAGGAATTTGTGGATATTTATCATAGAAAAATACCGCAAATGCGCGAATTTTCCGCGAATAATGCAGGGAAACGTTCCCCAGAGAAATCCGCGAATCTGGAGAACGCGAATACGGGGGGTCCATTGTATTCAAATATACATCAAAAAAGAAAAATATTTTATTGATATTTTGCTGTTTACATCAATACTAACACTTGAAAATTAGAACAGTCAACCCCAGTATTCGCGAGGGATGAGTACCACAACCCTGCGAATCGCTAAAATCCACAAACAATTAAAACTGCTCTAGATCGCTTATGAATGTCTATTTTGATAGTTCCAACACCAAAAAACTAGTCTACAAATGCTTATACATGAGGATTTTAATAGTTTTATCACATTTAGTCATGAAAATATGAGATATAGTAAGGGAATAATTCCTTATTAAAAATACCGCAAATAGGCAAATTTTCCGGAAGTAACGTGTAATACGTACTTTCCCAAAAAAAATCTGCAAATAGGCAAGCCCGCAAATCTGGAACCACGAACAGGTGGGGTTCGACTGTAAATAATTTTTCTATCATAAAAAATGTACGTATTTACGTAGTCATGAAAATAACATGAAAATACAGAAATTAGCAAATATTGTTCTAAGAAAAAATCTGCGACTAACTGAAGCTGCAATATAACGGGGTCCACTGTCTACAGGCAGTCCCTGGTTATTGGCAGTTATTTTGTTCCAACAGCTTGATAAGCGGAAATCACCAATAACTGAAAATTGGCGATTTACGGTGCTTATGGCACTGATAACCAGATTTTGGCATCGATAACCGGTTAATGGTGCCTCTGTTAAGTACATATGCATCAGTTCCGTAACTCTATTACACGCAGTCCCCAGGTTACGACGGGTTCGGCTTACGACGTTCCAAGGTTAAGGTGCTTTTCAATTATATTCATCAGACATTATTTCCAGGGTTACGACGACTACAACGCTGATCTGGCAGAAAAAATATGACACCAAAAATGCAAAATAATCAATATTTGAAGTTTTTTTTATAAAAAATGCAATAAGAATGCAGTTTACATAGTTTTTAATGCACCCAAAGCATTAAAAGTAAGGTTTTCTTGGGATCTTTTTACGATGTTCCGGCTTACAACGATTTTCGGGTTACGACACGTCTCTAGAACGGAACCCCTGTTGTAACCAGGGGACTGCCTGTATTGGTGGCGATAACCGGAAATTGGCACATCATGATGATTTCCAGCACTAGACAAGTACCATAAAACCGGATTGCTGATAACTGAGTCCACTGATAACCAAGAGCTGCCTTTATCTATGTACAGTATATTCACATATATGTATAAGAATTACAATTTCAAAGTTACTGCTCCCACAAAATTAGTCGACAAAAAATGTTAAAAATTCTGACAAAATTCCTTCATAAGATCATGACAAGCTTGTCACTCTTTATTAGTTGCATTAAATAGCAACTAAATGATGCCTCAAAACAAAAACCTGCGCATGATCTTTTATAGTCTTTCAAAGTAGGATATACAAAACACAAAAATAATTTGTAAAATTATATGATTTTATTCACACAACCTGAAAATATAACACTCAAGATCAGTAAAAATAATCATAATAAACAATGGCACTATACGTAACAGGAACATGTAGGATTGTGGCGGAGACAAATTCGCTGCGCATATGAATTAAGACTATAAAAGAAGTTGACTCACAACCACAGCGAAGTATAAAATCCAGTCAACTGGAATGATAAGAGACACAATAGAATGGGCATATGTATTGGTCAAAGACAAAATGTCAAGTGTGATAGAAGCACAACAAATACTTGTGAATATAAAAATAGGAGCAATGTATATAAAAACAGGCACTGAAAAGTGAACAGGTCCAAGAGGACTAGTATTAAAATAAATATCTGCAAATTCACCAAAAAGTACTCCATATAATCTGCTGAATAAAAGACAGATACTCTAGATAACAAAGCTCTGAAAAAAGGTCAAGGTGTAAAAGGTAAAAATTATATTTTAAGATGAAAATTAAAACATTAAAGCTGAAAAGAGAGATCTTGGAACAATTTAGACAGCATTTTGAAAATGAACAAGATCAATTATGGCAAATTTTAAAATAATTTGCATTTTCCTATGACCCAAACTTAAGCTTTCATAAATTGAGTTTCTGCACAAGGTGCCCGTCATCTGTCACTAACTAGAAAAACAAAATCTTATTGGGTAAGCCTATGAGTCACCCAACCTGAGATGGCCTACCTCATCAATAGCGTGACTCGGCCCATTTGCTACCACTCCAACCCGTATGATGGAAAACATCAGCTACAAGGTCCTGTAGAGGAGGATATATTGCTTTATGAAAGCTATGGTTTGTATCCTTGGAAACATACAAACTTGTGCATTCATAAATGAAGCCGGGGCCTGCCCTGGTGGTACCAGAGTTGCCCCAAAGCTACCCTCACTGTCTTAGGTCACTAACTTACACTTTACACCATCCACACTGCAAGAGGGGGTGATTTATCTAACGCTTTTCCTTTACCTGTCTGGCCCTTCACCAGAAATTCCAGCACTTTCTTCACCATTTCTTCCAGAACTTGTTCCTCAGTAGCTCCTGCAAAAGGAACAGTCAAAAAACTGCTGGAGGTGTTGATGGAGAGCTGCCCTTCTTCCAATGCCTTTTCTCATACAAGGCCCACTGAGGGATCTGCCACCTGACACATGGCCTCTCGTGAACATTCTCTCCCCAAAAGATGCACACACTGTGTGGATCTACTAATACTGCGGACATGAATTTGCCACATGGTTTTCCCTCACCAGCACAACACCTAAATTTAGGCTCCAAGGTAGCCAACGACCGCACACGGGCCCAGAAACAAAAGCACACTCACACTATGACCTCTACCCTTTGAAATCTCACAATTTCAATAAGCGCTGGGCTATGAGAGAAACACTAGTAAGGGAGAGAAGCGACATTGCAGCAGCATGAAAATAAAAAAATTCATATACACATGGCAAGCACAAAGAAAAATCTCGGCATATAACGAAAGCATGCAGTAATGACCAATTGCTGCTGAAAACACAGTGGACGAGGTAGGCCATCTCAGGTCGCATGATTCATGGGCCTACCCATTAGGATTTTGTTCTTCCTCCTTGCAAGAGAAAATCCATTTATGAAAGCATGGGTTTGAATTACCATCAAAAGCAACTCATCTGAGGACATTTGGATGACAGGAGGAACAATAGTTAAGTGTCACACCTGATTGAAGACCCCTTTGGAAGATGACAAGTGTAAAAGCCCCAAGACCATGACTAACAAGCAACTGACTAAAAGCAGCTGGAGAGTCAGTAATGTGTTGAACTGACCATAATGTATGAAAACTTGTGAGAAAGAAATACTAAAACCATAAGAGTGAGAAATGAGAGCATGAATTAATATAAAAAGAACAGGATGAACTGCGATGTGGAAGTTCTAAAGGAATATGACAGCTTGGGCCTGCTATGAATATAAAAGAATGTGTTAAGAGACTTTGTTGGGTGTTTTTACATTGCATGGAACCAGTGGTTATTCAGCAATGGGACCAACGGCTTAAAGTGACTTCCGAACCACGTCGAGACTGAACTTCTACACCAGAAATAGACATCTCTAACCCCTCAGTGGAATGCCCAAGAATCGAACCTGCTGCCACCGAGGCGGTAAGCCAAGACCATACCGATCAAAATCAAAATGCTATACGCAGATGACAGTGTCAACAGTAGATTCAGAGAAAGTGTTTGTAGAGATGTTTAAAAAAATGGAAGAATGTAATTTAAAGGACTGAAAATCAACATACACAAGACAAAGATTAAGCCAACTGGAAAGGAAGCAAGAGAGCCTTATAATCTGAAAGGTGGCTGTGTGGATGGTACAAGGGCAAAATCAGTAACAAATGGTGCTGAGAAGTACAAAGGAGAAATATCAGGAAAGGATACATTCTATAGTAATAATAGCAGTTACACGAAGTACCCCTTTCACACAAGATGAAGCCAGTTGGGAAATAATAGATGTATGCATAACAGGACATAACCAGGTAATGAGTTATTTGCTTGATGAATGAACATTTGGCTATAAAGCCAATCATTGGTGTACACTTGGCCATTCAGCACTTAAGACAGTAAAAATGGAGAGCTGGCCAGCCAGCAGGAAGAAACAAAGCAGGAGTGGAGGTACAGTAAAAGCTCAAAAGTGGGTAAGTGGGTGCTGCTAGGGGCCAAAGGGATGCTGCTAACAACCTTTAGTAACCACTACAATCTTCCCAACCTGTAATCGCCATAATTTGCCAGCTTTTTACATGGGAGTGGATGAGGAAAAGGATTACAATAAAAATGGGAAAAGGACAGATTATATTATTAAAGTATTAGCAGGACAGTGAATTAACAGGAGAGCTTTAGTGAAAACTACTGGCACTCAAATAACCTGAAATAGAAGAATAATTACCCTAATATTTGCATAAAATCAATTTAAATGTACATTGTTACAGTATAAGTTTTATGATGGCTTTAATACACAAGAAAAGCAAATACAAAAGAGAGGGAACTGGGAAAGGCAAACTGGACTGTGAAGCAGCTATCTGGAGAGCAATAAAGAAAACAGCGCCAATAGCTTGGATGAGAGAAGAGACTGTTCAAGTAGTATACAGGTAAATAAGTATCCCTAAAATAAACAGAAAAATCTTCATACTGCATTCATAAGGCCTCATTATTCTATTCAGCACAGATGGACACTGACAAAGAAAAGGTAGATTTTGAAAAGTTGTTCATTTCAAGTGTAACTAAATGAAAGTAAAAGCTAATATAAGAAGGATAGTGGGGAATTGTGATTAATGTTGAATTAATGAAATACTCTCTCCATACTGATAAATAAAAAAGATAATTACGCAGAAATTCTATCTAATTTTAGCACCGAGGTTAAGCAGTAAAATTTTCTGATTACTGTAAGGGAGAAACTAAGGCAATACGGAGCAGCAGACAATATTAAAGTACAAATCAACAGTTACACTATCTTACGAACAACTTGAACCTTTTAGAACAACCAAGATCCACTTACATTTGATGACAGCAAAACTGAAATTTATTAAATAATTTATAAAGTAAAAGGTCATAATCCATGAACATACATAACCAGGTAACAGACAATGTACTTAGTTTGTAATCTTCAAAATTTTACTAAAACTTTGGTAAAACTTTAAGAATACCAATCTAAAAGGCCTCTATAACCCTCATAAATAGATTTCTTGTATCTGAAAATGATTCACTTTTTGTCTATCAATGCTTTACCAGTCATGCCAACATTATGCTTGCTTTTCAAGAACAAGTTACATTTGCATTTCATCTCATTTACACTTTTAATACTCAACAAAACAATTATTTAAGAACTAGTTACATATGCACTTCATCTCATTTACACTTTTAATACTTAACAAAGTATTTATAGTCATCACACTAAAATTTGGGAAGCACTTAATTCATCCTACAATTGTCCATGTGAATGGAAATGGAATAAAATCTGCAAAGGTTTCTCAAAGTGTGGATGCTAATGCTACCACAATATATGGTGGTTAAAAAATTTTAAAGGTCAAAAATACAGCTAAAACAATAGACATTTATTCATTTTTACATCCGGGTTTTACAATATGTTCATCTTACATTAATACAAATTACGACAACACTCTTGAGTGGCTCCATAAAGTTACAAGTTTGAACAGATTGCCCAAGAATAACTAGCAGCAAAGAATAGCCTACGACTGCTGATACTGTTCCACCATTAAGGGATTATCAGCCATCATTAGTACTATTGGCCAGAAAAGATTATATACATGGACACTTTTCAGTGACTACACCTAGCTTGAATAGTTTGGTACATAAAACAGATTATTATAAATCTGACCACATCTCTATATCTTGCACATACATATTTCCATTCATGCACTCGCTTAATGTTGAGAAGTCAACTCTCTACAGACCCAGGCATCTGGTGCCATGGAACAGTTATAGTCTCTGGCAAAATTGACTCTATTGCTCAAGAATGAATAACTTGAATTGTAGAAGCTTTGGTAGTAACTAGCTTCTGCCCTTCTAAAATAAATCTCTTTATTAATCAGGTGCCCCACTGCAGCTCAAAGCTCATTTTACATTTTTCAATAGTGTTCTGGTTTCAGCGCAATTTACATACAAATTGATGGCCAAATCTTCAAGCTTCAAACATCATTCTTAATGAGTTCCCTCCCTTCTCACCTGTTTTGTGCATTTATCATGCGGAAATAAGTGCTCAATATAGTTCTACTTGAGGGTCATTTCACTGCCTTCACCACCATGTGAATTCTCTGCCATTTCTTCCCCCACAAAGTTCTAAACATTTTCTTTAAGAAGCTTGTTTCCCTTTGGGTTAGGCCTCACTTTCCTCTCCAGTCTACTTTATCTCTTAAAAAGATGCCAAGCGTTGGGCTTCAGAATATGTACACTACAAAAAAGTTATTACTATACATCAATGTCATTTTGCAGGATGCTGCAACTACACCGGGTGTTCAGCTCCCCCATGATTTATTTCACATACACTGTACTCTACTTTTCTAGGCCCAAAAAAAGACTGTTCTTAAATTCATGACATCATTCTTGAGTAATCATTTAGGGAAATTTGGCAGAGCTGCTAGACATTTTCGTAATAAATCGAAGTCTACAGCTTCTGGTAGCCCTTTAGGGACACTAGAAGCTGATGATGGTTTATTTGCAGAATTCTGTAAAAGAGATAAATTAGAATCCTGTAAAAGGTGTGAACTGGGATTCCGTAAAAGCTGTGAACTTGCATTCTGGGAAAGCTGTAAACCTGGCTGTGAACTAGAATTCTTTAAAAGCACTGAACTACGTATTCCTGATATTATAGGGGCAGGCGGAGGTAGTTTATGCTTGTGAGGGACATAAGTAGATTTAAAAGTCGCTTCATTTCTCTCATTATCTATGAAACCACTAGGTTTCAAGAATTTCCTACCAGTAAAGAACTCTTCATCAAGTTCCTCTGGGGTGTCAAACTTTGATGTGGAAGCTTTTACTATTGCTGGCTTAGATAATCCTACATCTCTACTTGAAAATGAATTCTTTCCTATGAAGAATTCCTCATTCAGCTTATCTTGAGGTACAACAAAATTTGTGAAGCCTTGACTAGGTCTTTTACTTTCAACTGTCTTCTGGTCTGTTCTGGTGAATCCTGATGGAGAGGCTACAGACCTATAATTTTGGCTTGAGGATGTAGACTCCGTGAGCTTCAACTGCTCATCTTTGACAGACATATATATATTTTCTAGAGCATCCTTGGATACATTAGAATAGCCTTCATACTCCAAGAAATTCTTTATAAGCATGATAGTGTCTGATATTGTCTTTCCAATTGTTAAACGAGCTATCTGGGCAATGTTGACAGGCAAATTTTTCTTGTGTTTTTTCTTGATTTCATTTATTTCAGTTATTAAGTCAAGCAAAAGTGTGTGTGCTTCAAGAGTAATAGCTTTCTGGATGGTTGATCCATCCCCTTCTTCAATTTGAGAAGAGAGTTTATCACTCAACATAGCAAACAGAGTTGCTGTTTCTTCATCTTCTAGCAAAGCATTTGGATTTAAACCTTTCTTTTCCATTTCGACTGCTTTTTCATACATTATGCTGACTGGTAATCCATATACACCCAATTTTTCTTTCATATATGCTAATATACCAAGAACTTCAACAACATTCACAACTTTCTTCTTTACTACATTTTGTGAAGATACTTTTTCACCAAACGGTAAACTCACGGATTGCGCACTAGTTTCTATCAATTTCTCTGGATCATGTCTTGTGAGAACCATGTCTTGCATAAAATCACTGTCCGAAGTATCTTCAGGGGAGCCCATTGGTTTCCATTTGTTGTTCCCTTCAAAAACTTTCTTTTTCTCAGGTTTGGGGAAACTTTTTTCAGGCTTTGAAGCTTTCTTTTTTGATCGTTTTCTCCTCCTCTCTGGAGTCGGGGATCGTGAAGATGACATAGATGAAGATGGTCTTTTTCTCTTTGAAGTCATCATAGATAGACATTGTGTTTTCTTAGCTTCCCAACTTTCTTGGAAGAGTTCAAACATACGTGAAGGCCAAAACCGTTCCCATTCTTTTAAGTAATCAAATGATTCTGGATCACCACCCAAACTCATTATGGAAGCTCTTTTTTTTACCAAAAACAGCCTGTATTCTTTGGAATAATCTGGATGTGCATCTGGCTTATACAAATACAATTCACACTCATGAACATGGGTATTAAACAAGTCAAGAAGAGCATCTCGAAAAATTGGATCTTTCTCCATCTGACACTTCTTTCGAATTCTTCTAACAGACTCTGTGAATGGTTCCAAAGCACTGCTTGTTTTTGACCAAGGAACCTTTCCTAAATTAAGTGATTCCCTATTTTCACGACCTCTATCAGGAGATCTCTGTTTTCTATGATGTCGTTCTGGTGACCTACTAAACCTTGATCTTCCTCTGTAACGAGGAGACCAAGACCTGTCTCTGTACAAAGGAGACCTAGATCTTCTCCTATGTAATGGAGATCTTGATCTTCTCCCATGTTTTGGAGATCTAGATGTCCTTAAACGATGTCTTCTCTCTGGTGAAGGCAAAGAATATCTTCTTTCTTCTGAGCCTCGATGTCTTCTCTCTGGTGAAGGCAATGGATATCTTCTTTCTTCTGACCGTCGATGCTTCTCTTGTGAAGGCATAGGATATCTTTTTTCTTCCAGGTATGGATGCCTCTCCGGTGAAGGCAAAGGATATCTTCTTTCTTCTGAGCGTGGACGTCTATCTTTTATACGGGTAAACACAGATGGACGATCATCTTTATGCGAAAATCTTCTGTGTACTGGGTTTGATGATATACTTGTACTATCAGTATTTGGTTGGTGGGACCTGTCAAGACATGAAACTACATTTACTAACCTCACTTAAAAGCTTCCCTGAGGAGACAACCCTGACACTGCTCATTCATAAATATTCAAATTTTACAAACTTATCTGAATCATGCACAAAAGTGTAAGATGCTGTCATAAAAATTGCCAAAGAAACCGATAGAATGAGGAAACACATTCAAACACGAAATGGTGTTTAAATGAGAGCTTATTTCCTTATATACCATAAAGTACTACATTGTATACAATAGTATTAAATATAGTCAATTAGTAGCTCTAAATAACCCTCATAATCATCGATCCAAATGAAGATAAAAAGCTTCATACTCCACAGTAAGTAGTAATACGGTTAACGATCACTAACTTTTTATTTTTACATATCAGTTTTGTAGATTCCTTAACATAAAAAATGAACGCTTTCATGACTACAGTACTTCCTTCTACGTATTGCATTTCAATAAAATACCATTTGACATTTTACAATGACAAATGTTCATTATCTTTTTATGACTACAAACCTCTTATTCTTTATACAGTACGCTATAATGTAAAGCACAGTGCTTTTAGCCATGTTACTTGTTCAACAGATGAATCTCACAAAACAAGTCACTGCCAAGGCACGCTTATAATGGATGAAACCAATTCAATGAACAAAGAGGGTGTGGACAACTGTAAAATATAAATAATGGAAAATCTCAGCACATGCTATGCTACCTCCAACAACCCAGCCTAATCTTGAGGATTACTTGGCAAAAATCATGTCTGTACATCAAACTAAGAAGAAATAAGAATAATTAAGTGAAACAGTTCAAGAAATTCCTTGCATTCAAAACATTACATTTTACAGCAAATGAATGTTATAGCTTAGATCACTTTATTTTTGGTGAGATCCAATTTTTCCTATTTTTCCTAAGTCTAAAGCTGTCAGAATGAATACACAAGATAGTTTCTTTGATATTCACTACATGTTGCACATTTAGCCGGGGGAGAGCTCATGACTGGTTATATACTGCTAATATCTTGTCACTTGTAGAAGCATCAAATTTGAATGTCCTGCAACTCATTATAAAATAAAGTAAAAGGTGATCGTCATGTATAAAACGATAATTACAGAAGGGAAAACAATTTAGAGCATTTCTTTCAATTTACCTTGTGAACGTCTATGGGGTGACTATGGTAGTTTACAGAAATCAATTCCAAACAATGAATCAGGAGAGGAATTGACTTTTTTTTCACCATTTCATGAATCATGATGCACTATTAAAGATAATCAAATTCAGTTACCCAACACAAGTAAGCAAATATACACAGCTAAATCGCTCAAAGAGTTTCTTCAGAGCAACAAATAAATTATATAAAAGCTGCCCAAAGTTCATTTAGTTTCCACTTAAGTTTATTTATTTTCCTTAACATTTCAATTGTACTTTCTACCACTGACAAAAGATGAAGTAAATAAACTTTTGACAGCTTTTATACAATTTATATCTGCTGCTGCAAAGAACTTTCTTTGGGACATTAAGAAATTGCAATATAAACTCAACAGCATACAGAGAGCAATCTTTTTAATTGAGTTTATTTGAAAGTTTCCTTCTGAAAATACTGTAAATATATAGTACAGGTAACAGAAACCAAAAAAAAGGGGGATTACTGTATATTAATTTCATTTATAATTTTTTATGCATTCACAAATTGTACAAAATAGCTATTGGAATCATGAGAGTCATAAAATCAAGGAAAGTCAGGAAAAATAAAATTCCTTTCTACGCAAGCCCTTAGCTTTTAGTCGTTGCAACTAACAGGTCCTGAAACAGAGGTTATGATATCAAATGATGCCTAACCCCTAGTTTGACTAGTTACCTTGCAGAATTTCTATGAAGTGACACAAACTTCATTTACATTTTATAACTGAAGATCTGGGTATCTTCTTGAAAACTGTGTAATGCACAACAGTGTTCTGCTGAATTAATCCTCTAAAAAGCCATACATGACTGATTTCTGACACAGCATCTTGTGTCACTGGATTTGTCTACTTTAGATTGCTTTAAATTTGTAAAAAGGTTTCGCAATACATCACATCACATCACAGCACTGAGGCTTTTGATGGAACTGCTGGATCAGCCATGTATTAAGGTTAAGGACTTGTAAGCTGTTCTGCAACCTCCTGAAGTTGAATTGCCTCAGAAGACTTGGCACACTCAAGATCAATTATCACCAATGAGTATTCTGGACCATAATGCTTTGTAAAAATGACACTGTGAAATTTGTCCACATTGTTCTGCGATCCATCTGTTTGTGGGGATATAAAGTTTGCATACTGGAATTCAGCAAGCTGAAATCCCGACAGAAACTCAAGACTATTAGGCTGTTCCTGAGAGAAACTTAAAACTATTAAGCTGTGCAATAAAAACTATCTTGGTGTGTGTCAACTGCCTTTTATATATGAGACTCACTCCTTAAGTGGGATATTGTCTGAGTCTGCTAGTTTTATCACAAAAAGTGCATTTAGTCATGAAAATATGAAAATACAGTAATTTGAGATTATTTCTCAAGTGAAAAACACAGCGAATAGGCGAATTTTCCAATAATAATGGGTATATACAGTCCAAAGAAAAATCCACAAATAGGCGAGTCTGCAAATCGTGCGTTGGCAAATAGTGGGGGTCGACTGTACACATATGTAAATATGCAAATATCAAAAGTTCAGATGCAACTGGACAGTAGTGCTCTGCAAGGAAATCTTACACCTGCTGCATAATACACATGATGCTAAGCAATAAGGATGTTAATGTCAAAATCACTTGCAAAAAAAAATTTATGCAAGGTAACATAATGCAAGAATGCCTATGACAGACTTCTTAAGCATTCAACATACAAATGGTTAGTTAAATATTACTCTGAAATTTGAACGGAAAACAGAATCAAGCAGGAAATATTTAAGATAACACTCAACACTACAAGCATTACCATATGTTCATTGTTCACTGATTTTCATAACAGTAAAGATAACTAATATGTCCTTAGTGTTTCCTATATGCCCACCATGATTTAAAAGAAAATAACTGGACGAGACAATCTCAAAAGATGAATCAGAGTGAGATGGATGAACTACTGAGAAATTGCTGACAAACTAACTAAGCACCCTGTAAAGATTTACTGAAAACCAGAGATTATGACTGGGACCCCTAAGCCTCTTGGTTCTCTCAAGGTAAAGTTTAAGATCTCTAACAGGACACATAACTCTCAACTGACTAGTTGGTCCAAGGATACTAGTGAGGTTCTTAATCGAGAATGACCGCAGCCAGGAATTGGAAGGTCATTAATTCTTTTATAAGAAACCAAGCATAAACCTACAGATCACATCTTGTGAAAAGCCGACTTGTTTGTCCAAAGCCTGTAATTCATTTGAGTGATCCAGGGACTATTGACATCTGTACTTGCTCACGGGGTATTTGGAAGCTCCCACAATGCCTTGGGCTCCTGTGAACACTTCAGTTACTTCCTTACTGCCTTTAAGAGAAGACGTGATTACTCTATCTCTTCAAAGCCAGTTTAGTTTGCTCGTTTTTTCCTTTTCTATCTTTTCTCTGGGTGTGCTCAGTGTGTGTGATCTTTTAGGTTTGCATAAGTTGTGAGAGATCATGGAGATTTTGCCTCACCAATGAAGCTTTATTCAGGATCTTGCAAGAAACAAAGGAAATGCATTAGAGTGAGTGGATTACCTTGTTCGAGATTTTTAACTTCGGTGTCTGCGGATCCTCACCCACTTGTGCAGTAGGTGCAGAGAAAATTTATGTACAATTACTAACCCATGTTCAATTTGTCGTTGTTGGTCGGTAGAACAGTGGAATAAGGTTTATGAAAAGGGTCAGTACACGAGAAAGGAGACACCGCCATCTTTGGATGAAACAAGCATCTTCAGCTTCTTCTGTTCAGACTATGTATGCTGCTGTTCCTTATGTTTTGTCATCAATATTTGATGCTTCATACATCTTAATGGTGAATGACATTTAGAACAGGCAAACCATGGTTATGCCAGGTTATTTACCCTAGAAACAAAGCACCTGCATATTTTGTATATTTTTCATCTTTATGGTATGTAAGGAAAAACTTGTTACAGATAAGATATTTATCCTACATAAACAAAAACCTTGCAGCACTTTCACTTGTAAAACATAGCAACAGTTTTTTCATGTAGCATCAATTCAGATATTTCTTTTATTACTTCTTTACCAACTATTTATCACCTGTATTTTTTATGCTTTTCGTACACTGAACATTCATGGCAGACATATTCCACATATATAAAAACATGAAACACTTTTGGTATTCTTGCAGTATTTTTTCAATATTATTATCATCCAGTAGATGAAACCTATACATATGGAACAAGCCCACAGGGGCCATTGACTTGGAATTCAAGCTTCCAAAGAATATGGTGTTCATTAGGAAGTGAGAGGAAGTAAAGGGAAATACAAAAAGAAGATACCACTTATATTAAAAAAGTAAATAAATAGATAAAAATGTATTAAAATGCAAGAAAAATAATATTAGGGTATTAATGCAATACATTTTTGCTTGAACTTCATGAGTTCCAACAGCACAACATCCTCTGGGAGGTTGTTACACAGTCTAATGGTGTGAGGAATAAGGGACCTCTGGAACTGAGAAATTCGACATCAAGGGACATATTACATTCCATATTGGTGCTGCTTTTCAGTGAATCTGGTTGCTCCCAGCAGATAAAGGGGATCAGGGATCAATTGTGAATGTGAAAGATCTCTGCTGAAATACAACTTATGAAAAAGTGACAAAGAAGAGACCACCTGTCACTTGTCCAAGTCATAACTGCTACTATTAGGAAACAGAAACCTACTACCATAAACCACTCTATCTAAGGGAGATAAATCTCTGGAAGAAGGGGACATCCACACTGGAGAACCGTATTCCAGTAAAGGAAGTACAAATGACCTAAAACAGGTTGCACTGATTTTTTCACTGTTATAAATATGCATATAAGGCCTTACAACAATACCAAAC
>NC_061104.1:19874702-19901313 GCF_015104395.2 Macrobrachium nipponense
ACAACAATACCAAACTTATGTGCAGCATTTGCTGAAAATTTCATTAGATTTCCTCAAAAGTTAGATGCGAGACAAAAGCTACACTTAAATAGTTGAAGATTCAGACTCATTCTGCAAGGCTCCATCCACCTGAAGGGCAGGATGGGGTGGGAAATCTGTAGTGTACTGTAGATTCTTATGTAAATCACATATGCTTACAATACCCCATTTTATATGTTAAACAGCATTAGAAGTCACCCAATCTTTCTACAGCACCTGACACAAGCTACATGATAGAAGCTTTTTGTACATTATGTTACCATACCATTCTTTCCACTGAAAGAATACTAGTACGTTTCATAATAATGTACAGAATATCATTTCACATTTCTAAATTGTGCATACGTTACCATACTACCATAACCGTTCCTTTAATAGAACAATATCTCTCTTTTACCCGAAAATTTTCAGGTTAAAAAACTAACTCTTTCTATTGTACACTATCATTTCCAAATACTGTACTACATGTCATTATTACATTTAATAATTTGGCATGTAGTTTCACCTGTCTGTTTCTACTATATACTGGCACATGGTCATCAAGGGCAAAAATAACAGAATAAATGTATCTACTACCTACCTTAAGCAACAACAACAAAACTAGATCAAACAAATGGAAAATGTACTAAAATGATTCAACAAAAACCACTCTGGGTACCTATTTACACACAAGCGGCCTGTGTTGACAAATTTGTTAATGACCAAAGCTTATGCAAGATTATTTTTAATGGTATGGACTCCAATGGCACCTTTAGCTATAAAACTCCATATAATCATATCTCATCTCGACAAAGCACGTAAATGTAAATCTACCTCTAAGCTGCATGAAGAAACATTCTTAAAGAAAACACATTCTTTTGCAGTCCTACATATACCTCAGGTATGAGAAGTTTACAGAAGAAAACTGTTGGTTGTTGAAAGTCACCTAATATTTCAGCCATGGTTAATTTCATCATTTCAATATTCCTGAGATTCCTACAAATCAATACTGTATTACCAAACACTATTATGCTTTGAATAATACTTTTCTTAAGACCAGAACTTACCTTTCTTGTGGGTACGATGTTTCAGGGCTATGTCTTTGCCTGTGATCACCATGCTTCTGGCCCTCTGGATGTTTAGAAATGCCTAATTTTGTCTCCCCCTTGGTTGGTCCTTTCTTTTCCTCCTTCAAAGTTTTGTTTTTTTCATAACTGAAATAAAACTTCATTCAGTTTGTAGTATTTCTATAGTACAAAAAGGATAAAGGTAACAATTTAAATGCACCTTTTACAGTTCATAAATTGACCTCAAATGACACAACATTTTTCTACTACAGTATGTTCTCCATGAAAATTCTTCTTACACTTTTAAAGTGAAGGTAACACATTCTATCAGTAATATTATCATCTATCTTCTTTCTCTCACCACTTCCATCAATTTTTTAACTCTTCCACTCATACCATATACTTAACTTGTGAAAACAGGATGAAGGTAAAATGCAAGAAATGACCAAAGAAACAAATAAGAAAAGGCTATGTACCTGGAGGCCAAAGTAATGCTCAAAAGAGCTTATAGAACCGATAAGATTTAATATTAGTGCTACTAAGTTTCCTAGTTTTCTTTTGGTTACAACTAAAATGTAGAACATTTTGCCTAGTGCACTGTTGAATCTTCTGACCTCCTAATGTTTAAACAAGGAGGAAATCCCATTCCTGCTTTCTGCTTAAGTCCCTGAATTCGGGAGTATTGGTCTTATTTCCCATTCCCTCATATTTATTTATCACCTTTCCCTATGACATATCTATATCTACAGGCCGATTACCCTTTGGGGCCCTCTTGGGTTGATAGTTTTAAAGATTCATTCCATAGGGGTTTTCAGTTGAAGATTTCAAGGAAAGAAGAGTGCAACTCCCAAGATACACTGCAAGTTGTAACCCACCATGGGACAACTTTAAAGGGTCAATGGCCATTTATTAATGAAGTTAATTAGAAACCTACAATTATGATTAGTGATATACACTACATCCTCTCAACATTGGAAAATTATAAAATACAATAAACTACATTACTGTAAAATCACTGCATACTATTTGTAGGTGCTATTTAATTCTCACAAGAAATGTATGTATTACAAAAGCACTGTGTACTTACTTCACTGCTCCAGAAGACTGGCTGGAACTTTCAATATTGACTTCTGTTTCATTAATGGTAGACTGATCAACTCCTCTTTGTGTTTTCTCAGTGGAAAGCTTGGTATCCACTTTTTTTCCCCATAAATGATTTGTGGGGTAATCACTAGATGTTGGCAATGGTCTAAATGGAAACTTGTACCCTTCCACATTTTCAGCAAATTCTTGTGATAACTTGTCTTTGGTAAAGGAAAAGAAGGAACGAGTAAGTTCCTCGGCTGTTCTTTCACTTGGATAAATACCATCTTTTAAAACATCTGGGCTCAGAGTTGAGGCTTCATATCCTCTGCAAACAACATGAAACATATCCCACAATGGCAAACCATGTTCATGGCACACTTCTTTTATGAGTGAATTCAACCTATACACCAATTCATTCAACCTTTCATTCACTTCTAGTTCCTTCTGAGGTGGGGTGATGACATGACCTGTCTTTTCCTTGTGAATTTTCACTTGTGAATTCATATAATTATCTATATGAATGGGATATACGGTTGCAAAAAACATCATGACAGGGTTCTTTGTGCAAAACAAAGTGAGAGAGCTTTTGAAATTCTCTTGGATTTTTTTAAAGTACTCATCTGTACTACTGTATCTATCACATATGGACAAAGCAACCTGGCATGGTTCATGGTTTTCTTCTAGGCACGATTCATTGTCAACAAACTGGATCAGGTCATTTAGTCCAAGACATACAATCACAATCTTCTGTTTTAGATCCACTAGTTTTTCATTTATAAACTTACTAAAATTGTAAAACCCAAGATTTGGTTCACAATAAAATTCTGGTTTATCACCCTGCCACATCTCTTGCAGCAGCGTCAATCGTGAATCCCCTACCAAGATAACTTTTTGATCTCTGTTAAACTCGACAAATTTAGTATTTATCTCCATTCCATAAAACAACTCTAAAAGAAATCTGTTCAATCTGGATGCTAATAAACGAGACGTCTCTGAAGATACGTTAATGCCATCAACAAAGGCCTCACCAATGTTACGATCTAGGTGGTACGACTTCATAATATTCCATATAGATGGCATGGGGCTCAGTTTCTCCAAATGCTTATTGACCCTTGTGCAAATAATCTTGACCTTAGATTTCAACTCGTTTAAGCTCGCTCTAAGCCGAGACCCCATGCTGGCATGTCCTCTTGGAAGGTGATTTATTGACTGCACAACAAAATGCATTATAGGGTCACAGGGAATAATGGCTGAAAAACAAATGACTGAACTGCTATCTAAAATTTCTTCTAGTACCTTATAAATTTTACTGAGACGAAACAATACTATCTTGATTATATCTTCAACTGCTTTTGCCGAAAGAGTCATGATCTTCACAGGTTGATGATTCTTGACTGAAGCACATTCACTATAATCTACCAATTCGATGATGTCATGAAGACCCACATTGCATATCAACAATGTTCCATTTTCCAAATGTGGAAGCTCAGTACGTGAAAGGATGAAATCTTTAAGCTCTTCAAGTTTTAAATTGGGTTCAACAAGAAACTGGGGTTTGACAAATGGATATTCAGGCCAAAAATCCTCAAGTGACTGCAGGCGGGAATCTCCCACAAACAAAATACGACTGTAAGGTCCATGATTTATTAGTCCTCCAACCTGCCAAGTAGAAACATAGAAAGGAAAAGATTACAAAAGGGAAATTCCACTTTCTTAAACAAATTTTGTCTAAATGAATAATCATATAATCAATCTTAACTCATGTCTACAAAATACATTTGAAAACATTTTAATCTATTTTGAAACTCGAGGTTTCAATATACTATCTGCTGTCATTGCCAGAGGCCTCTTCAACAATCAACCAAACATTCGATGGTTTATACAAAATGGTGCACGCACAGGATGTTTGCAGCGAAAGAATGCATGCAGCTTGTTTAAACTTTAACAAATCAGTACCTAGTGTATTTATTTGTCAAATAAATTATAAATATTCAATAAATTTGTATGTTTCATAGCTATCAAACCTGAGGTCTTAACAATAGGATAAATCTTCTGGTGCCAGCTGGAAACCCATTAAAACCAATAAAAATCACAATTTTGAATTAAATTGTATTTTTCCTAATACAAACCTGGGGTCCTTTACATAAGGAATTACTATTCGGCGCCAGCTGGACCGGTCGTAAGATTTCTAACAAGGTGGTTCAGTAGTAACTGCTTGTCCTGTGGTCGGGAGTCCCGCCCGACTGGAGGTGAACATATCACTTTGCTTTAGGCCCAGGAACAGAGTGAGGGTGGCATCGAGGAATAAGTTGAGGAGTCGATCTCTGTCCTGCAGCAACTGCGAGCGGGAGCTTGCCAGGACCAGCCAATCGTCGAGATACCCTCATCAGACGTATCCCGACCGAGGGCAGGCCCAAGCCAACACCAGAGTGAACACTCGCGTGAACACCTGTGGGGCGGTTGAGACTGAAACAAAGTGCCCTGAACTGGTACACCGTCCCGTCGAGGATGAAGCGGAGGTACTTCCTGGAGGACTGATGGATGGGTATTTGGAAATATGCATCCTTCAGGTCCACCGAAAGCATGAAGTCGTTCTCCCTGATGGAATCGAGCACTGAGCATGCTGTTTCCATCGTGAACCGAGTCTGGCGAACGAATTGGTTCAAGGGAGAGAGATCTATCACCGGTCTCCAGCCACCCCAAAACCTCTCCACTAGGAAGAGTCGGCTGTAGAAACCCGGCAACTGATCTCGTACGATCTCCACAGCTCGTTTGCTCAGCATGGTCTTGACTTCTTCTTGAAGTGCTACGTTCCAGGTCTCGGCTCCGTAGCGCTGCCAAGTTGCCCAATGGCTCACCAGGCACCCCCCACTTCCAGCAGCAGGTGAGGGGGAACGCCGTCCCTAGCGTTTCCCTCTCTTCGCCTTCCGCTTGGCAGGTCTCCCACGGGAGTAGGAGGCTTGAGAGTAGGAGGCTTGGGAGGAGAGCTGACGGTCACTCCTCGAAGCAGAAGACGAAGGCTGGGTCTTTCCTCGCGACCTCGATGGTGCTAGTGTCTTTGAAGCAGAGGAAGAGGCTAGCAAAGCTCCAAGGCTTGGCCGCAGTTGCTCGAGGGTGCCCAGAAGCCTTCGAGACTGCCTGGTATACTAGGCAGTCACTGTCATCAGTGCCACGCTTTTCCACTTCAGCGTCCACCATCTCACTGGGGAAGAGAGGAGGAAGCCAGCAACAGTCCGTTTCATAAACCCAGAGTCACCTCTCGACCAGCTGCTCTGGTCACCCGAGCCAGGACAGAGTTCCGATGTCTCAGGACCAGGTTGGCCCACAAGTTGGCCGTCTGGTGGGCAAAGTAGGAGATGGACCTACGCCAAAACAGCAAAGTCTCCCGAACGCTGAGTCTTCTCGGGAGTGATAGCTCCCGAGGAGGCTGCGACTCTGGACACCGTGAGGGACCACGGTCCAGCCAGGAGGCTGCCTGAAAGGCTGGCATGGCAGTCGCTTCCAGGGCCGTGCCTCTTGCTGTGTAAACCAGAGTTCTCAGCCAGCAGGTGATGGAGAGGCACCCCTGGGGTTAGTCTAGCTATCTCCGGGTCAACCTGCTTGGTCGGCAACAAGTCCACTGATTGGCACATAGAAACGCCGCTGGCATGGCAGAGGAGGGGGAAGCAGCTTGTCCGACCTGCTGGACCTAAGCGAACCCTCCTGTCCGGAGACGAGAGCATCGACCTGGCCCAGCACATCATCGGCCAAAGGGGACCAGGGTAAACCCACCGTCGCTCTGGGTTCCTTTTTGGGTTCCCAGAACGACTCCAACCTCAATGGAGGTTCGGAGGGAGCAACCACCAATCCTTCCCCGAGGTGGTCGTGCTAACGAATCAGTGCGATGACCTCTGTATCTCGGGGGTGATCGCGTCCTAAGGCAATGGACCGTCAGATCCATCCAGGACGATCACCTCTTGAGACACTCTTCCTTCAGGAGGAAGAACCTCGCCAGACCCCTCGTGGTCTCCTCCAACCACTTGGGCGTACGACCTGCTAGGTCCAAGGACCGAGCCAGGGTTGTAGGCTCTCGTGGTAAGACCACGGTCGCACTCACGGTCACCTCTGCTCGCCACGCTCCTCCCGGTGTAGCCCTAGGAGGTTGAAGGGACAGGTGAGGTAGACCTGACACTCATACCCTGCCTACCAGCGGAGCCAGTGGGCTGGGAGGACTGCAGGCAATCTTCAACCCGTGGTGGCGATCGAGCTGCAGGTCTGGACCAGCAGTCTCCATGAGGAGAAGCCCTGAACTGAGAATGGTAGCATCGGTCTCATGCGTCAGAGAACTGCTACCAGTCGTGCGAGCCGTCTGGTCCCGGTGGGAGCGACGGTCGGGTGACTGGTAGTGTCCATTGACATGGTGATGGTGAAAGCAAGCCACGTCCTCTCGACGCGCCACGGTACCTGGTCCAGCCGAGGCTGGACCTGGTGACCGGGGGGACTTTTTCTAGCCTCAACACGTGGACGGTCTAGTGGGACCGTCATGTCAACCCTGGGAACCAGGGGATCGCCACGAGAGCGATCACCGGCCTGGCAAGAGTCACCTGAGCGACTCTTGCCAGTCTTCCGCTCTATGCCTGGGTCCTAACGGTGAGCAGGCTAAACGGTCTGGACCCTGGCTGCACGGTCACTGGTAGGTGACCATAAACTTGGTGACGCTCGCGAGACAGTTCCTGGTCCAGAGGAGGAACCTCTGGAGCCAGGAGCAGAGGTACCAGCGGTAGCTGGCACCCCTACGGTCCCCGTCTTCTTCTTCTTCCCTGGGGAAGGAGAGACGGGCCCTGTTCCCGAAGGAACAGGAGGACCAGCGGAAGACCCATCTGTCCCACCGAAGTGTGACAGACCCTTAGAACTCTCTGTGCAAGACTTCTTGGTGGGGGGGGGGGGGGGGGGGGGGAAGGGGGGGGGGGGGGGGGGGGGGGAAGAGAGAGAGAGAGAGAGAGAGGAGAGAGAGAGAGAGAGAGAGAGAGAGAGAGGGGGGGGGGGCACCTTCTTCCTCGGCTGTGGGGCCTGAAGTCGAAGGGGAAGAGGTGGCAGAAGACAACTACGAAGACGACGACGACACCTTACCTCTTCTTCCTGGACTACTTCTTGGTCAGCTTCCTCAGGACAACCGACAGGTCCTCCATCCAGGACGGAGTGGGGGCAGTTGCGGTAGGGACACGGGCCAACTGCTCCTGTCCGGAGGAACCTGCGGAAGGAGCAGCGCAACCAACAGCAGGAACGGAGACAGTAGGAACAGGCACAGGAACTGGTAGGCGATCAAGCGGGGAGCTCTTCGGGCACTCAAAGTCAGGGGCCGGGCCAAGGACAGCAAAACCAGGCGGCGGACGAACCATCTCCTTCCGCGGCACAAACGTCAGCGGGGCTTGTACAACGGCTGAGAGGGTCACCGAAGTCACGTTGTGTGTACACCAGGTGCGGCAGCGCGACATACCCTGATGTTGAAAGGGTGGTGGTGGTCATTGTCACCGGCCCATGGGTCACTGGCGCCACAGCCAGATGCTTGCAACAGCTGGATACTGGGAGTGCCAGGAAGACTCAAACGAGCGCCAAACCTGCTGGAGGTCTCCACCCGCGACGGCAGACACACCTGGGGAAGCAACAGTTTGGGTTAATGGTGGGGGGGAGGGTTCCTGTTCGCTCAGGGGGGGAAAGATCCCACCCTGAACGGACTGAAGACCTGAGTACAGTTCCAGGTCAGGTGTCGAACTCTTTCCTCTGCGCTCGACAGATCGAACAAAGAGGTGGAACGGGGCACGTCCCCCGAGGGGGAGAGAGCCATACGCGGGAGCTGGCTAGGAGGGAGGAAGGAAGATGCCGTGTCAGAGCTCCCACTGCTCCCCCGACCAGGAAACACAAAAATCAAATGGCACGGCCCGAGAGCACTCGCGCCCTCAGCACCGTGTACACAATAAATGAGGATCCACAGAGTCCGTGGATCTAAAGGCCCCACACTTACGCCCTCCACACCAGGGCACTCTCCAGCTGGATGGGGGCGAGGGGGACTTGCTTCACCTCTTCGTGGGCTTGATGATTAGCGATGCAAACCACACAAAAAAAAAAAAAAAAAAAAAAAAAAAAAAACAATAAGTTCTTCCAGTGTACACACACTAGAAATACACAAGGAAAAGCGAGGAAAAATAATTGCTCAGTTGTTGATACGACGAAAATCTCATGATGATGGCGGGCAGAGAAGCGAACACACGTCTACATCGGACAGCGGCCGAAAGTAAAGTGATATGTTTATATGTTTACCCCAAGTCAGGAGGGAGTCCCGACCATTGGACAGCAGTTACTACCGAACTACCTTGTTAAAAATCTTACGACCAGTCCAGCTGGCTCTGAATAGTAATTCCTTATGTAAAGGACCGAGGGTTTGTATTACGTGTCCGAACAAATTGTATATGCATGGAATCTGTGGCATGTGGCATCGAAGGCGTAGATGAGTTAGAGGGTGGTCAGCGACCACGCTTGAACCCCGTGACACATTCAGTCTTCCTTCTAACCCAGGATTACCAGAGGGACAGCTAGAAGTGGGATATCAAATGTTAAATTGATTAAAAATTTTGTCATTTGTTCATATGTGGAACAAACCTTTGATCTTAACAATATAATAGACTCATATTTGAAGGTTGAAGGAGGTACAAGAATCCTGAACTGACTGGAGGTTTGGCACACCTGACCATTCTTCCTAGAAATGAGAATTCTAAAGAAGATAGCCTAAGACTGTGAAAGATTAGATATAGTATAGGTATCTAAAACTCAGTCCAACCAGGAGTAAATACAATCTAACATATCCAGCTCCACTGCATACACGGAAGATAAAGAGAACTATATCTGTTCAAGCAACAAACCATGATGGCCACAAGCAAAGGGTTTGTAACCAATCACTCACTCCCCTTGCTGGAGAGAGGAGTATATGCTACAGAGAAGCAGATTTGCATGTTGTATGAAACATAAAAATAAAGTGTTGTAACACTAAGGCTGCCATACTCTCCTGCATCAAGCCAGTTCCAGTGCATGATGCGTCAAATATTAAACATCCCACTCACCCTGGGAATGGGGAAGGGAAAAAAGGGAAAGAAAGAGACCAATCATCTCTTTCATTTTCTCTTCCACACAACCATCTTAGGCATGATACAAATTGTCCCTGCCAGGGGCATTGGATGAGCTACACAACTTGTTGGGCAGCCACCACCAGACCCACAGAAAAAAAAGTGTCCAGGGAGCTGTGGGAAATATCCTTAGGTAAAAGGAAGTGGGTTTGCCAAAGCCAGGAACCAGCATTCAAAATCCTATGAACAGAAAAGTTCTTCTTAAAACCCAGAGCCGAATTTATTCCTCTGATGTAATGTGCCCTTGCATGCACTAAACAAGTGCCATAAAACCAGACTGCCATTAACCAGGGACTGCCTGTATATGTATATGTTCCACCAAGAAATCAGTAGATTGGTGAGTCTGTGAATCCAGAACCAGAAATAGGAGGGGGTCGACTGTAGGAGTACCCTATGAACTAGGTTGGGAGTAGCTTCTACACTAAGAAAATGTTTCTTGGCTCTAGAAACTACTTTCCTCTTCGTATCTCTCTCTCTAATCTGTTTAAGTGAAACATCAGAACTTTTCATTGTTTACTATCCCATGGGGAACATTCACTTACAGGTGTTCTGAATGTAACACTTTAGCCCCCTAAATCTACTGCAGATCAAATAAGATCATAACAAGCCTTTGTTAGGCTAGATTTACAGCCTTCCCTACAATAGCGAATACAGGCAGTCGCCAGATTACGGGGAGGGCACTGTTCCCAGCAGGGCGCTGTACGCCAAAAATTGGCTTAACCCAAATTATCATAATTATAATAGGAATAAATAGCACTTACAGCGGTGTTACAGCACCGTAAGCACCATAAGTTCAGGTTACAGCTCCGTAAAGCAAGTAACAGCACCATAAGTCTGTAAGTCCGGAACGACATACCCTGAACCTGACGTAACCTATGGACTGCCTGTGCTTGAAATGCTAGTCTGACATAATTCAGAAAAAATTTGGGGGCTTTTCAAAATTTATAATAAACTATTAATGGCCTGCTGTGCCACCAAAATAAAAGTAATAGCATACAAGATTAACTTTTCAGGGCATAATCACATCATCAACTCACATGTAGCCTAGACAAAAACCAGCAAAAGTTGCCCAGCTTTTAGCCTAAAGAATAATTAAACATTCAAAAATTATTTTGAGGCAATGAACCATTTGCAAGTAGTATTTATACTTGGAAAAAACCCTTCAAGAATTTAATACTAAGGGAAACCTAAATACAGGCAGTCCCCGGGTTACGACGGCTCCGGCTTACGACGTTCCGAGGTTACGACGCTTTTTCTTAAATATCCATTGAAAAATCCGCCCTGGGTTACGATGTTTGTTCCGACGTTAGGACGCTGACGCTTCCGACCCTCCGAGTTAACGACGCTTTTAAATAACGCATACTATGATAAAAATGCTTTATAGTTTAGCAGTATATTAATAAAAATAAGTTTCTGGTTAGATTACAACAAATTTTGAGATTATGATGATTTTCGACACTTTTTATGTCGTATTTTTCTATGTTTTTTAGTGACGCCTCATATGCGGAACTAGTTTCCGAGCGAATGAATACTAGCTTGGATGCTCAAAGTTTATAACAGTCCAAAAGCGCAAATCATGAAAAAATCATTGCTTGTTTCCAGTAATAACAAAATTAAGTTTCTGGTTAGATTACAACGCAAATTCCAAGCATCCAAAGAGAGACATTATCCAGTAATTTGATCAGAGAGAGAGAGAGAGAGAGAGAGAGAGAGAGAGAGAGAGAGAGAGAGAGAGAGAGAGAGAGAGAGGCGTCTTCCGATGCTCCGAGTTAATGACACTTTTAAAAAACGCATACTATGATAAAAATCCTTTATAGTTTAGCACAGTATATTAATAAAAAATAGTTTCTGGTTAGATTACAACAAAAAATTTGAGGTTATGATGATTTTCGACATTTTTATGTTCGTATTTTTTCTATGTTTTTTAGTGACGCCTCATATGCGGAAACTAGTTTCCAAGCGAATGAATACTAGCTTGCGATGAGCAAAGTTTATAACAGTCCAAAAGTGCAAATAATGAAAAAATCATTGCTTGTTTCAGTAATAATAAAACAAAATTAAGTTTTCTGGTTAGATTACAACGGCAAAAATCCAGTATCCAAAGAGAGATATTTATCCAGTAATTTGATCAAGAGAGAGAGAGAGAGGAGAGAGAGAGAGAGAGAGAGAGAGATAGAGAAGGAGAGAGCAGAAGGGAGAGAGAGAGAGAGAGAGAAGAGAGAGAGAGAGGCGTCTTGGCAAATGAGATCATTTCCCGAATGGTCCTTGGGGATTGATGTAACGTTTATTTTCTGAACAGATAGACAGAGAAGTGTTCGTTTCATTAAACAGCCTCTGACTCCATGCAGTAAATGTTTTGTTGATACTAATATATAAGCCTATTTAAAGATACGTTTACTTTAATTAGTCTATATGATACGTAAATAGTAATCAACTGTTCTTGTAGCCCTCAAGATTTGGCAAAATCACTCCAGGTTGTACATAAAACTTCAAGAATGTAGTGTCACCAGAGGATTACAATAGTTTTTACCTTCAAGAACCAGCAATTTTTTATGAAAATAACTCCAGGTTGTACATAAAACTACAGGAAACAACATGTAGTGTAACCAAAGGATTACAAGTAAGGTTTTTATAACTTTTTATTAGTTTAAGACATTTTTCCAACGTTGTTCCGGCTTACGACGATTTTCGGGTTATGACGCGTCTTAAGAACGGAACCCCCGTCGTAACCCGGGGACTGCCTGTACATAGGGTTTACAAGCAAAGCTTAGCCTATAGGAATGGAAAAAACACAAGAATTACTTTTAGGACCAAACTAGTATTGTTGGCTCGCAAGTGCGTCCAAAGATTAGCTGATGAATCAGCTCATTAATAACAAAACAAGAAAGAGGCCATTCTGAGATTCCACTGAAGGTTACTAACTATTGTTCCAGTGGGATTGCACACCACTCAAATCCGTTAAATAACCGGAAAATACAGTGCTCCCCTATTTGTACATGGGATTAGGGTTCATAACCTGCCTCAGGAATGCATAAATCCCCTTTAAAAATCCTTACAACTGGGCTTATAACAGCTAAGTACCCAATACCACATAAACTAAAATGCTTGTAACTACAATTTGCAGCATAAATTTAGTAGTACAGCGTAATATACTTCCTTGCCAATCTTTTTTCCATAGCAAATAAGATATGTATACAGTGTAAAAATATATTAGTCCTATTCTATTTAACGTCATTGGTAACATAACTACAATAATTGTTTACTACTATTGTACAATGGTTGAAATGCAATTCGGTTGTTCTTAGCAAAACAGCTGTTTCTCCTTTGGTTGTAACGCTACTAACAATAGTACGTTTATCATTCTCTTTTATATTTTTAACTTATTTAACTATCGATGGATAAAGAGATGGAGGAAGAGACGTTAGTACACAAGATACATGAAAAAATAATGAGTATAATACTGTAATACAGTGTTCCCCCGTATTCGCAGGGGATAGGTACCAGGCCCACCCCTGTAAATGGTTGAAACTCCCATAAAAACCCTTAAACTGCCATTTTGTTGGTTAAAAAAAAAAAAAAAAAAAAAAAAAAAAAAAAAAAAAAAACTCCTTTTTTCTAAATAGTTTTATCACAAAAAGTGCATTCAATGATGAAATTGATATAAAAAATTTTTTTTGGATATTTCTCATAGAAAAATACTGCAAATAGGCAAATTTTCTGCAATTGACCCTTAACGCCGATTGGATGTATTAAACGTCGATATAAATTGTCTGTTGGGTGCCGATTGGACTATGGTACGTCGATATAAAAATTTTTAAAAAATTCATGGAAAAATAGTTATAGGCCTACTAGGCGAAAACTTTTGAATCACGCGCCTTGGGGGATGCTGGGAGTTCATGGATCAAGGCGTTGTTTTGTTTACAATCGTTACGCAGGCGCACAAGCGCAAATTTCTTTCTTATCGCACTAAAAAGTATCAGCGACACATCTCAGAAATTATTTTGTCACTTTGACATAATTATTACACCATTTTAAATTAGACATTAAATGGAGTATTATATATGAAAATGTGCGCAATTTCATGTAGAATACAACTAAAAACAACTCATGGTTGTAGCTTTTGTCAGTTTTGAAATGGTCAAAAAATGCAATTGTAAGCTAAAACTCTTATATTCTAGTAATATTCAATCATTTACCTTTATTTTGCAACAAATTGGAAGTCTCTAGCACAATATTTTGATTTATGGTGAATTTATGAAATAAACTTTTTCCTTACGTCCGCGCAGTAACTATTCCGAAAAAATAATAAATTTTTTCGTCAGATTGTCATAATGTTTCCACCATTTTAAATTAGCCGTTACATAAAGTTTTATATATGAAAATGTGTGCAATTTCATGTACAATACAACAATAAACAACCTGTAGTTGTAGCTTTTATCAGTTTTGAAATATTTTCATATAAATAACGATATAGAAAAAATTCATCCTTCGGTTAAATTTAACTCGACCGAAATGGTCGAAAACTGCAATTGTAAGCTACAACACTTACAGTCTAGTAATATTCAATCAATTACCTTCATTTTGCAACAGACAGGATGTCTCTAGCAAAAGTATGTGATTTTTATTTTTTGGTGAATTTTTTTGAAAACTTTTTTTTTTTTTTTTTTTTTTTTTTTTTTTTTTTTTTTTTTTTTTTTTTTTTTTTACGTCCGCGCGTTACGAATTCATGCATCATATTGTGATAATATTTTCTCTGTGTTGCCTTGATCGTTTTACAATGTGATATATACCAAAATGATCACAATTTAGTGTACAATACAATGGAAATAAAAATCAACTCGTTAGCTTTAACCGATTTGCTCACAGCACGATTTGAATACAATTATATATGAAATTTTGTTTTTGCGCTATCATATATCCCATTATTTATATATGATAATGATATTTTTTTCATTTCTGATGGTTGCATACTAGACTTCACGCAATGACAAAAAAAGGAGCCAAAAATGAACTCTTAATCTTGAAAACTAAGCGTGCATTTATTTCTTATCTTACTCAAATATTTTCCATGTTTATTTTACAGATAGGTAAAATATATTGTTACTGTTTTGTTATTAATTTACACTGCTTTTTGCTCTAAAAATTATGCTGAACCTTTTACTGTCCTGCAGTTTATAATTTAAATTAACAATAAAGTATAGCTTACTTTAAGGGTACTGTTTGTTTATATAAATATACATACATAGTACATATAAGCACTGTCACAAGTTGGAGTCTTAGGATGATTTGGGGTAATTTACCGTATATTTTTGATAGAACTATCAAATTAGGCAGTGAACTGTTAAAATAGACATTTACTGTAAGCTTTTAACAGTAGTTTTAAGGGATACAGGGTATAAATATACCTGGGCTTTATAGCAAAAACCAACTCACGGATATATACGAGATACATACGTATTGGAGATTCTTTTATAGTAATGGGGTCAGCTCGGACACTTTAATCCATTACCTTAGTAAGCTACTGTTTAATCCTTTTAAACTATCACTAATTAAATTTTTTTGCATACCAACACTTCTAATTCACTAATTACCGTATTTTTTCATATTGTGTATGTGACTAAATAGTATTGATTTTTATGATAGAAATTATTTTCAGCATAACTTATAGTGTAGTTATAACTCTATTAAGCCCACTCCAGGTTAGGCTGCAGACGAGCATAACATCTGTGTGTGTGTGTGTCTCATTATATTACTGTAAAGTTTTTTTATGATAAAGCATATACAATATTATCCTTTTATTTTCCAGTCTGCTTTTTCTGGAAAATAAAAATAATTAGTGAATATTTTAGATATTGTACAATACGTATGCTTTACCAAAAATCTTTACAGAAACATAATCTTACATTACCCTGAGAGAGAGAGAGAGAGAGAGAGAGAGAGAGAGAGAGAGAGAGAGAGAGAGAGAGAGAGAGAGAGAGAGAGAGAGAGAGAGAGAGAGAGAGAGACCTATTATGCTTAGTAGTATAGGGCCCAAACCTCAAACAAGCTTAATGGATGCATAACTACTACATTATAAGCATGCTGTAAATCATTATCATAAAAATTACAAATTTTTAATCAATTTGTATTTTTCATAGCTAACAAACCTGAGGTCTTAACAATAGGATAAATCTTCTCACACCAGCTGGAAACCGGGTAAAACAATCAAAGATTGTAGAGCAAGGAATCTGTGACATCTGGCAACTCATGCACGTACAAGGTGGGAGTTGGTCATCAACCAGGCACAGCATCTCGTGACACATTCGTCTTTCTTTGACTACCTTGGAGAGTAGTAGATGCTTTTGCTCTCCTTCCAAGCCAGTTGCTCTGAGCCCGTGTTTCTATTTCTTTTCCAGTTGTGTTTGTGTCCCGTCATAGGGTCCTCCGAGTCTTCACAGCCTCGTCAACACATGTCCAGTTTAGAGGTTCCGGTGCTCCAGGTTTTTGGTGGCTATGATTACAGACCCCCATAAGACTTGAAGTAGTTGCCGGTCTAGTCTAATCATTGTACCATTACTAATCCCTGCGTGGAATGTCGCGCCTGGCCTAAGTCGCAGTGGAGGGTGTTTTACAAGAAGAAGGAACATCGCCGAGTTTCTAGTTGTCCTTCTTGGGAGGGTTTTTCTTCAAATCGTTTGGACGATTTAACTTCAACAAAGGTAGATGATGAAGTTAAACATCTGATAAATACTGGCTCTAACTGGAAAGAAACCCCTAACCTGGCATTTCTAGCTGAACTCATAGAGAAAAGCCTCTTTCGGATGAGATCCTGTAGAGTATCCTCTAGGAATGGAAAGTACCTCCACATTACTGGTGGAACGTGAGCAAGTAGGCTGATAGCACGCCATAAGAAAATCTCTGTGCCTTAATAAGAAGAAAAGGCAACAGATCAGAATACTACTCAGCTTTTAACTCCTACAAGGAGCCGAAAGGTCAGTAAGGCCTAGGGTGTGTCAGACTTGGCTGATCACCCAAGATATCAGGCTGAACATGAGAAAGGCATTCTCCAGTACAGCTCATGGGTCTGGGTCTGGGGGCTGGGGACTGGGGCTTCCTGTTTAGCTGTCTAGTGAATAGGTATAGGCACAGTATAAACAGTGTTCAGTCAATGAGTAAAAGCAATAGGAACAGCAACAGAAGCCGCAGCAGCAGAGGGGTCCATCACCAAAGCAAGGCCCACTTTGGCAATAAGGCTAAGCTTCCCTGAGAAGCCCAAAAGCACCCATAGCGCCTTTAGCTTCCTACAAAGATATTCTTATAATAAACAGAAAGGTCTGCATTCTCATACAAACAATAAAGCATTAATACATTAGTATATTGACAATAATTGCTAGTCAAAATAATGAATAGCTATAGTAATACAAATGAAAAAGACTGTCATTTATCTTACAAACACTTTAAAAATGTTTCCATTGACTTCCAGTTTTTTTTTTTTTTTTTTTTTTTTGTTACAAGAAAGCTTACACATTTTAGTAAACACTTCATTTCAGTTGTATTTATGTAGGCTACATACATTAAAACAAGCATATTAGATTACGCATAAATCTTACCTCTTTAGCTTGCAAAGGTTTCTTTTTTTCTTTGTGATTTTCTAAGCTTATCTCAATCTTTTTGTCCTTGCTAGGCTCAATATTACATTTTGGCTCAATGACAAAGGGTTTCTCAGCATCTGACTGCTTTGTCTCATTGGTCTCATTCAACTCTGGGAAAGCATCAACAACTTCCCTCTCCAATTCTCCAATAATTCTCAAAACTTCCTCATCTTCAATAATATCAGCATTGTCTTTCCAGGTTTTATCCTCTTTCTGTTTTTTCACCAAGCCTCTTCTTGATGATGTTGCATGTTGTTTATTTTGCTCATCTGCCTTGGCTGAGATGACAGGTGAATGTGCACTTTCTTCACCTAAAAGATCTTCTTCTTCTTTGTTGGTTTTTTTCTCCAGTGCTGCAGTCTTCCTCATTCCTCTTGCTGCTCCACCGTTGCCTCTACTAAGTCTTGTTTCTCTCATGATGAATTACTCCACTGAATTAGCTAATTTCAAAGTTACAATGCCACAAACTATAAATTTTTCATAACCTTTTATATTCCATATAGAACATGACATGAATAAAATACAAAATGTTGCACAATACTAGTTATTACTGTCTTTATAAACCATTTGATTCATAATCATGTGATGAAAAATGATCACAGTACATAGTCAGAAAAATTACAAATAAATCACATTAGTAAGCAAAGGTACAATTAAAAAGTCCAATTGCACATTCACTAAGTTAACAAAGTTTGTCCCTGATTCACTATTTTCACAAGTTTGTCCCTGATTCACTATTTTCACAAGTTTGTCCCAGATTCACCATGTTCATATAAGGCCGTGCCACATTTACTATTCACATAAGTCTGTCCTTACGAAAGTTCATTTAAGGTCAAAGATAGGATACAGCTTGAAACAGGGTCTCCAACTTCTTAACAACTGTAGTCACTTGAGATGGCACTTGTCAGCATCTGTAAACGAGAGAAAGAGTAATTAGAGAATATTCTCTACGTAGAATGTGCAGTTCCTGAGTTTAGAAACTCTGCTGTACATAATGCACGTTTATGAGGGAGAGGTTGATGGAGAAGGGGAGTAAGAGAGACAAGACGACAACTGAAAGCACTCCTCCTTCAAGTCGAGTCCATGAAGTAACATCATTCTTTCAGATGCTGGGAACTTTAGCACCCAGGAAGTGTTGCACTCACAAGATTACTCAGCAGTACCCTGGGTAACTAAAATTGTAAGGGTCATAAAACAAGATATGAACAAATATATAGTGTATATTTAATTTCAGTCCTTCATGAATTACCAAAAAATATATATATATTTTTAATAATTGTGAATACAATTTGCCCAAGCTTTACAAAAGTTAAGATCTTTTCCTGCTACAAGGTATTGTGTCAAACATACTCCATTCCAGAACTCTGAAAAATAACGGGTTTGTATACAAAGATCACTTCAACATTTTCTATCCACTTATAATTTCAGCTCACTTCTTTTAAAAGAAGAGCAAAATGATTAACTACACAGCTCTTCAGTTTATTTTTTGGTAATAGAAAACTATTGTGAGGCTTTGTTTGTCTGTCCTCACTTTTTTCTGTCTGGCTCAGATCTTAAAAACTGAGGCTAGAGGAATGCAAATTGGTGTGTTGATTATTCACCCTCTAATCATCAAACATACCAAATTGCAGTCCTTTAGCCTCTGTAATTTTTTTTTTTATTTAAGGTTAATTTTAGCCATAACCGTGCTTCTGGGCCATGGTTATAGTTTCGTGGGTGGCGGCTCATAGTACAGCACTGTAATGATACCACCAAAAGATAGACCTACTTTCGGTGGCCTTCATTATACGCCGTAGCGGTATAGAAAACTCAATTGCACTGAAGAAAACTTTGGCACACTTTTTACTTCATATACAGGCAGTCCCCGGGCTACGACAGGAGTTCCGTTCTTGAGAAGCGCCGTAAGCAAAAAATCATCGTAAGCCGGAACATCGTAAAAAATCCTAAGAAAACATGTTATTGTTATAATACAATTAAGTTTGTTCATACTTACCTGGCAGATATATATATAGCTGTATTCTCCGAAGTCCGACAGAATTTCAAAATTCGCGGCACACGCAGTGGGCGGCCAGGTGGTAGTACCCATTCCCGCCGCTGGGAGGCGGATATCAGGAACTATTCCCATTTTCTATTCATATTTTATCAGTGCCACTGTCTCCTGAGGGGAGGTGGGTGGGCACTTTAATTATATATATCTGCCAGGTAAGTATGAACAAACTTAATTGTATTATAACAATAACATTTTGTTCATGAAACTTACCTGCCCAGATATATATGAGATAGCTGAATCCCACCTTCGGATGGTGGGAAGAGACAGAATAGGATTTTGGGAAACTAAATTAAGTCGATGATATACATCTTGGTTCTCACCTGTTAGCATAGCCGACTTCGTGATTACTGTCACCAAAGTCTGCTTCTGCGTTACTAGAGTTGCCAGCGAGGTAGAGACCTGTAATGCTGGTGCGCTCTAGATGATCTGTCAACGGGGGCGTGACCACAATGTGACTAGACCCATATGACCATACTTCTTGAGGGCAACGAAGCTAAAACCACCACCTGACCTAACCTATCAAAGTTAGTTCCATAACTTCTAGGCTAAAGAAAAGGAACGCGCCTCAAGCGACCAACCCTTCAAAGTTAAAAGCACACCTATCCTTTTCTATAGGATAGGATTCGTGTTGCTTCCTGCCCCCAATAATATATCTACGGATATGTATGGTCCTAGCGACTTCAAGATCTCAAATGTCGTCTTCACATCCCGTCGGGAGTGTGAAGCGAACACAGAGTTGCTTCGCTAAAGCGTGGCACTCAGGATGTTACTGAGTGTCATGCTCTGTTGAAATGCTTCCGAGGCCGCGCCCTCACCTCTTGAGCATTCATATTAAGAAAAAATCTCAAATCTTTATGCAAACATATGAATGAGACTCTTAAAAGAACTCCTTGACTATAATGCCAGGGTGTTCTTGGACATGAACCAGTCTGGTCTTTTACGGAACACCGCAGATTGTCCGTTGACCTCGACTTTCTATAGTTTTATCAAGATAAAACTTGAGAGACCCGACAGGGCACAGGACTCTAATGCCCTTGCCAATAATTTGTGCCTATACCCTTGGTCTCCAAGCCTTCGGGTCAAGGGTAGACAGGTTTTCGTTCTTATCAAGAACGGAAGGCTTAGAGGACAGACCGCATTATGTCCTTTAAAGCTAAAACCTCTGATGATGGCTAAAACCTCACTAACCCTCTTTGCCGTGGCTAGAGCGGTTAAAAATGTTAGCCTTTCTGGTCACGTGTATTAAGTTCGCAGAAAGGATAGGTTCGAAATGCTTTTGGTATCAGAAACTCAGGACTACGTCTAAGTTCCAGCCGGAAACCTGCGATCCAGAGAATTTCAAGATCTCCCCAGACCTCAAAGATCGTGAAGCTTTGTTGTTTGACAGAACCGAATCTCTGAGCCTAGAGGCCGTCAACAACCTATTTGCATATTCTACAATAGTTAGGACTTCTAGCTTATCTCATACTTCATACGGAAAGATAGAACCATAAAGAAATTCACAGAGGTCGAGGTGGAGGAACAGTCATTTCCCTTCACTATCTCCAGAAACGGCCCCCTCCGATTGCACACTGAAAATAGGCAGCACTGCTTTGCCTTGCCAATTTGAGACTGCCATTAATCTTGAAGATCTTATCGCTTCTCAATAGTCTGAACGCCTTCAGACTCAAGAGGAGGAGAGATATTAGATACTTCACTAAGTGACGATGTTAGATTACACCAATTCTCTCGGGAAGGGTCTTTGGACAATTCTCTGAATTACCTGACCTCTGTGAATCCAACCTCTTAGAGGCCAACATGTGGCGACAAAAGCTAATCCTCTAGGATCATGAATAAGGGAACAACTTAAGAGGAAGCTCCTTCGTCTTCAATATTACAAAAAACTTAACGAAAGGACGCCCTCAGTCTCTCCTCAACTTTCGACATACTTCTAAGTGAGGATTACTCAGACGTCAGTAGTTGTTGCCTTCGATCGAGAAGACCCGCACGGACGTGCACTAGTTTTAACGAACCTCTTGAGGATCGTTACGTTCCGTGCCCAAGCCCATACCAACTCTCTCTTCTTGAGCTATGAGAGAGCTGAGAAATTATCCGAGATGATTTGGGCCACTCGATCCAAACTCACCCTTCGAGGAACTGGAGAGCCGACCATTTGGCTTCCAATTCTTTCAGACATGTGCCAGAACATCTGTTCCTCTGTTCGGATGTCTGGCACCCTCTTGCTATCAACCCGAGGTGATTCTCAAGCCGTTGAGAGAAAATTAGAATTATTACTAGATCTTTGAGGTGTTATTCCAATTTCTTCGTAGGAAAAATTGTAGAGGTCTGAATTGCTGTTTATTCAGGGAAAACAAGCTTCTCCAGCGAGGAAATGGTCCCCAGCAAACTCATCCATTCCCTCACTCAGCCTGCTTCCTTCCCTAAATAAGGCTGCGCTTTGCATAAGCAGGAGAGCATTATTATAGTGCTATGCCGCGGTAGATTCGTACAGAATTCTGTTACCGTGCGGTAAACCCGCACCGAACAAGTATAAGAGATATCTTGTTGAAATTTTCTAAGTAAACGGAAGGCATGTTCATCCATGATTACTAGAAATTTCCTCAACCCGAGGCTAAAATTCATGATTGTAGGCAGAGAGAACGGCTTATTCAGCCATTCCCCCAGCAAGGGAGAGAGACGTCACCAACTGCGCATGTCACCGAGCTAGCCGGTACTGCGTAGATCACAGTAACAGCAGCCTTGTTCATCGTCCCGCACTATCTGCCTGAGTTGCCAGCTACTCCGTTTTACGAAGGGATAGGTTATGAAATTATCGAGCACAAAAGGAAAACTCTCAAGCAGGCATATTTAAACGAAACAAAATCCGCTAAATACAGAAGCTGAGTTGGTGTTGTCCGTAACAATACCTGAAGATTGTTCTTACTCCGAAAACTCTTGGAAGGTTGAAGGGAGTGTCAATTAAATACACTTAGAAACAACAGTTCTTTCGGCTTCTATCCGCAGAGGTAAATATGATATTGTAATGATACAATTAAGTTTGTTCATACTTACCTGGCAGATATATATATAGCTGTATTTTTCGAATCCGACAGAAATTTAAACACTTACGACACACACAGTGGGAGTCAGGTGGCCTTAGTACCCATTCCCGCCGCTGGGAGGCGGTATCAGGAATCATTCCATTTTCTATTCATAATTTTTTATTTCCACTGCTCCTGAGGGGAGGTGGGCGGGTACTTGATTATATATATCTGCCAGGTAAGTATGAACAAACTTAATTGTATCATTACAATATCATTTTGTTCATGAAACTTACCTGTCAGATATATATATAGCTGAATCCCACCTTTGGTGGTGGGAGTAGACAGAATAGAAGATTTTAGGAAAACAAACATATATATGCAGATAATTGATATCTTGATTCCTTACCTGTAGCATAGCTGACTTCGTGGTTACTGCCGCGTAAGTCTGCTTGTGCTACTAGAGTTGCCAGCGAGGTAGGACCTATATAGCGGTGCACTCCAGATGATCTGTCAACAGGGGCAGACCACGACGTGACTAGACCATAGACATACAAATGAGGGCAACGAAGTAAAACCAAACCACCTGGCGTAGCCTACCAAAAGTATCCCACATAGACTAAGCTAATGGAAGGGAGATCCGCCGCAGGCGGTCAACCCCACAACCATAACACAAGTTAAAAACTCACCTAAACCATTAAAGATAGGATGAGCGCTACCTCCTGCCCCCAAAACAGTGTCTGCAGCGACGTATGGTCCTAGCGAGTAACAATTTTCGTATGTTGCTTTCAACCTCCCGCAGTATGTGAAGCGAACACCGAATTGCTTCGCCAATAAGTGGCGCTCAAAATGTCTTTGATTGCCATATTTGTGAAACGCCACCGAAGTAGCAATAGCCCTCAACTCGTGGGCTTTCACTTTCAGAAGTTCCATGTCACTTTCACCACACTTTTCATGGGCTTCCTTAACCGTACTTCTTAAGAAGAACGCCAGTGCATTTTTCGACATCGGAAGATCTGGTTTTTTCACAGAGCACCACAAGTTCTCCGAAGGACCTCTGCATGCTCTGGTTCTCTGCAAATAAAACTTGAGAGCCCTGACAGGACACAGGACTCTCTCAGCTTCAGGTCCCACTAGCTCCGACAACCCTTGATCTCGAACGTTCTCGGCCAAGGGTTGGAAGGGTTCTCGTTCTTTGCCAAGAACGTAGGACTTAAGGAACAAACAGCACTATGATCCTTGAACCCAATATGCTTGCTTATGACTTGAATTTCGCTAACCCTCTTCGCCGTCGCCAGAGCGGTTAGGAAAATAGTCTTCTTAGTAAGATTCCTAAGCGAGGCTAAATGGAGCGGTTCAAATTGACTCGACATGAGGAACTTCAGTACCACGTCTAAGTTCCACGATGGTACCTTAGGCTGGAGAACTTTCACGGTCTCAAATGATCTAATGAGATCATGATGTCTTTATCATCGCTAAGTCGAGTCCTCTATGTCTGAAGACCACAGAAAGCACGCTTCTGTAGGCCTTTTAATCGTGGGAACGGCTAGTTTTCGCTTCTTTCCTAAGGTGAAGAAGGAAATCTGCTATCTGGCTCACAGAGGTTGAGGTGGAGGAAAGCCCTTCTTCTGCACCAACTTCTAAAGACAGCCCACTTTGATTGGTAAACTGCGACTGAGGAGGGCCTCCTTGCGTTGGCAATCGCCGTTGCCACAGGTCTTGAAAAACCCTCGCTCTGGCCAACTTCTTGATAGTCTGAACGCAGTCAGACTCAGAGCGGGGAGGGGTTTTTGTGGTACTCTCGAAGTGGGGCTGTCTGAGTAGATCTTCCTTAGGGGGCAGAGTCCTCGGAAAGTCTATTAGGAAGGACCTCACCTCCTGAACCAGTCGGCCGCTGGCCAGAAGGGGGCGATGAGGGTCATTCTCAGCTCCTTCTGATGCAGCGAACTTCCTCATTACTTCCCCGAGTATTTTGAATGGGGGAAAAGCGTAAACGTCTAGTCCCGACCAATTCCACAGTAGGGCGTCTATTGCCACTGCTCCGGGTCCAGAACAGGGGGAGCAATACAGCGGAAGTCTCTTCGTTCGGGAAGTTGCGAAAACGTCCACGTTGAGGACGTCCCCACAGCTTCCAAAGCGCCTGGCATACTTCCTGATGAAGGGTCCATTCCGTCGGCAGAAGCTGTCCCTTGCCGACTGAGAAGGTCCCCGCATCGCACGTTTTCCACGCCTGACACAAACCTTGTCAGGATCGTGACGTTTTGCGCCTTCGCCACATCAGGATATTCCTCGCGATGACGAACAGAGAATGAGAGTGAGTTCCCCCCTGTTTCCTGAGGTATGCCAAGGCTGTGGTGTTGTCCGAGTTTATCTGCACCACTTTGCTGGAGACTTCCTCCTCGAAGAACCTCGAGCGAGGTAAAAACCGCTGAGAGTTCTTTTAGATTGATGTGCCAGGACACCTGTTCCCCTCTCCGGTTGCCTGACACTTCTCTCCCTCCCAGTGTGCTCCCCAACCGGTGGAGGAACGCGTCGGAGAACAACACTAGGTCGGGGTTCCGAAGCTTGAGCGAAAGACCTTCCGCAAGCTTCTTTGGATCCAACCACCAATTGAGGTGCTTTTCACTTCTTCCGTCAAAAACAAGACCTCTTCTAGATCTTGTTTGCGAGACCAATTGCTTGAGAGGAAGAACTGAAGTGGTCGGAGGTGCAACCTTCCCAGAGAAACAAACTTCTCCAGTGAGGAAATGGTCCCCAGCAGACTCATCCATTCCCTCACCGAGCATGTTTCCTTCCCCAGAAAGGCCGACACTTTGTCCAGGCATTGGAGTTGTCGCCCCTGGGACGGAAAAGCCCGAAAAGCCACTGAGTCCATCTGAATCCCCAGATAGACTAAGGTTGCAAGAAGGAGTCAGATGCGCACTTCTCGAGATTCACCAGAAGTCCGGGATGGGACTTCGCTAACGACAGAGTCGTGTGCAGGTCCTTCAGACACCTGTCTGGCGATGAGGCTCGAATAAGCCAGTCGTCTAGGTAGAGAGAGATCCTTATATCCGCAAGATGGAGCCACCTCGCAACGTTCTTCATCAGAACGGTGAACACCATCGGCGCCGTGCTGAGACCGAAGCAGAGTGCCCTGAATTGGAAAATCTTCCCTTTCAGGACAAACCGCAGGTATTTCTGTGAACGGGGATGGATGGGGACGTGAAAGTATGCGTCTGAAGGTCTAACGAGACCATCCAATCCCACCGGTCTTAAAGCTGCAAGCACGGATTGAGGTGTCTCCATCTTGAACTTCTGCTTGGTAACGAAGCGATTCAGACTGCTGACATCCAGAACGGGCGCCACCCCCTGACTGCTTCGGCACTAGGAACAGTACGGTTGTAGAACCCCGGAGAACTCCGGTCGAAGACTTGTTCCACTGCCTGCTTCTCGATCATTGATCTAATAGATCGTGAAGCACTTTCTGTTTTTCTCCCTGATACGACGGAGACAAATCTTTTGGTGTCGAAGACAGCAGGGGTAACGACAGGAAAGGAATTCTGTACCCCTTCTTGACGATGTCCAGAGGACCAAGCGTCGGCACCTCTCTCTTCCCAGCTTCCGCGAAATGTAGAAGTCTGGCTCCTACCGGTGTCTGAAGGACTGCCCTCTCACTTCTTGCTCTTGGAAGGAGCGGGAGTCTTGCCTCTGAAAGAGCCTCTTCCTCGAGGGGCTGGCTTCGAGGAAGAAGCGGTGTCGAAAGGGCTTCGACTTCTTCAAAGCAGAGGACCCAGAAGCCGAAGCAGTAGCAGGCTTCCTAGAAGAACTGAGCCAGAAGGTCTTGAGTTGCTTTCTCCTGGAGACTGGGCCCGCTATGTCCTTAACCAAAGACTGGGGAAGAGATGTCTGAGAAAGGCGCGAAAAGAAGCTCCGCTTTTTGCGCTGGTGAGTACTGACTTTGCAGTGAAATTGCAAAAAAGTGCTCTTTTCTTAAGCAGCAGTCCCCGTGCTGAATGAGCAGAGCCAATCCTCAGAACCATCCCTGACGGCCTTGTCCATGCAAGACAATACACTGGACAGCTCCCCCAGAGTGATGGAATCAGAACTCCTGGACCTGGCATCCAATACCCCCAGGCACCAGTCAAGAAAATTAAAACCTCTAGTGTCCTGAGAGGCCTTTAAGGTGAAAGTCTAACTCGCTATGTGTCCACGAGACTTTCGAAGGAAGACAAAAAAGATCTTCTGGTGGCGTCTACAATGCTACCAAAGTCTCCTTGAGCTGAGGCAGGAAGCTTAACTCCGACGTTTTCTCCCGTCTCATACCACATACCAGCTTTGCCACCAAGTCTTGAAGGTGGTAAAGCGAAAGAAGTCTTGCCTGAAGCTTTCCTCTTTTTCATCCAATCATGGACCTTCCTAAAAGCTTGCTTCGTAGAAAGCGACTTCTTCATCCTCACAAAGCCCGAGATCTTAGCAGCTTTGGAAGACGAAAACTGAGAGGGAGGAGTACGTGGAGCTTCAGCTGGAAGGTGTCTGCAAAGGCTGACTGAAGTAAACGAGTCAAAAACCTTGTAGTCCGTCGAAACTGGAGCCAACTGCT
>NC_061104.1:19901813-19927813 GCF_015104395.2 Macrobrachium nipponense
CACTTTTGCTTTCGGCCGCGGGTGTGAAGGACGTGTTCGTCATCGCTCTCTGCCCGCTTCATCGTCGTATGCTTTGTTTATATTGTGTTTTCTACTAATGGTTTGTTTGACTTGAAAATGAAACTGTAAGTACACTGTTTTCATTTTCATTACTTAATTATGAACCAACATGGAGCTATCGCCGTAGATGCGGCGATTTCCTCCTCTTTTCATGAATTGAATCCTTGAATTATGTCTCGGTTGCCGACGCTCGCGCCGAGTCATGTATTTGGGCGAAAGTGTGTAATTGAAAAATGTAAGTACTTTTTCATTATATTTTTGCCCTGTGCGTTCGTTACCGAGAAGCGTGATTGCGCTCAGGCACGAGCCTTTTATTTTGTATGATAAAATGCAATGAAAGTGGATTCGCAATGCAGTATTCTTTTCATTTTCATTTATTTATTTGCATAATTTAATTTGGATCAATTTTCGCTCTTACCCGGGAATTGATCCTTACGATTATTTTCTGTGGAAGTGAAATCGCAAGTGCAGTATTCTGTTTCATTTTCATATATATTTTATGATAGCATCATATTATTTGGATCAAGTTTCCGTTCTTACCCGGGAATTGATATCTTTTCCCCTTTAAGTTCTATGAAGTGAATCGCAAGGGCAGTATTCTGTTTCATTTTCATATTACTTTTAACTGCTGTGGCGGGGGTAGGGGAAGCGAAGGTCTGCCAGGAAGTCGTCGGAAAGCTCTCCCGCGACTCCCTTGGTATCCGATTTCTTCGTCTTCCTTCCTGCCCCCGCTCAGCTTCTCGTTGTATTTTGTATTGGGGTGGGGTTCTTCCTTGCGTTCGGGCGGGGGCATGTCTCCCCCCGTGCGTGAGGGAACCCCTCTTACTAATCTGTCTGTGCTACCCGCAGGTGCTACATCCGTGGGAGACGACCTTGGACAGGTATGGGCCACTGCGGCTGCAGGGCGTGCCTAGCATCCACGATCTGCTGCAGCGTCGACGGAGGTCTGGGTGGGGCGGTGACCTTGGAGCGGTCTCCACTACAACTCCACGGCCGCTTATGCTGCTTCCCCCCGCTGGTCTACACTCCCCATGCTGTGTCGGTGACGCCCTCTGCCGCTTCTAGGGCCGGTCGCCGCCGTACCGAGGAGGGGTATGCCGCCGCCGCCTGTGTTTTCTTCGTGTTGCCTGCCCCAGACTTCCGCTGTTCCAGCAGCTCGCCCCTGGACCGGCCGCCAGTACCCAGGTTCCCGCTGGCTGCCGATGATTCTACGAGGCGATGGCTGGCCCCTGCCGTACCTGTCGCTGATGTGGTTCCCGCTACTGGCTTGGCTGTCCCTTCTGTGTTTACTGCTGCCGCTGTTCCTGCCGCTCCTGAGCTGGTTGCTGTTCCTGTCGCTCCTGGTTCCTGCGCCTGTCCATGCTGGTCCTGCCCATGGTTTGTCTTCCCCAGTCCCAGGTCCTTCCGGACAGGTGCAGTCGGGCCGTGTTGCTTCGGCAATAGGCCCGACTCCGGCCTGGATGGAGGACCTGACGACTGTCCTGCGTGAGCTGACGAAGAAGAGGAAGGTGTCATCTTCGTCTTCGTCTGCTGCTGCCTCTTCCCCTTCGACTTCTAGGCCCATAAGCCGAAAGAAGAAGAAGGCTGCCTCCCCCCTAAGAAGTCTCCTTCGGGAACTTCTAAGGGCCCGTCCCACACCGAGGGGGGTTTCCTGCGGGTGGTCCTCCTGCTCCTTCGGGAGCGGGGCCCGTCTCCCCTTCCGTAAGGAAGAGGATAGACGGGGACCAGAGGAGTATCGGTTAGCTCTGGTACTTCCTCGCCATGGTGCTAGCGGCGATGCCGCTACGCCAGGTTCCGGCTCGGTCTCTCGTTCGCTGAGAGATCCCGAATGTACGCTCTCCCTCGGGAGACCGTTGCAGCCAAAGTTTCGGCGCCAGAGTTCGCGGCGCCAAGACCACGGCACGGAGCAGAAGGCTGGCAAGAGAACCGCTCAGGTGACTCTCGCCAGGCCAGCGGCCGCTCTCGCAGCGACCAGCTTGGTAACCGGGGTTTTCCCCCCTAAGAAGACTCCTTCGGGAACTTCGAAGGGCTCGTCACACTCCGGTGTGACGGGGGGGGTTCTTCTGCTGGTCCTCCTGTTCCTTCGGGAACGGGGCCCGTCTCCCCTTCTGAGAAGAAGAAGAAGGACGGGGACCAAGGGTTTTGTGCTGGCTACCGCTGGTACACCCTCGCCTGGTCTTGGCAGCTCTTCTGCTAAGCCAGGGTACCGGCTTTGGGTTTCTCGTCCGCGAGAAGTTCCGAGTGTACGGTCTCCTTCGGGTGACAGTGCAGCCAAAGTTAAGACGCCTGAGTTCGCTTCCCAGCGTCATGACCGAGGCACGGTAGCCAGAAAAAGGACTTAGTCAGAGAGCCCGCTTCAGCGGTGACGCTCGCCAATGGCCAGCGGCCGCTCTCGGTATGAGAAAAACCAAAGAGGTACATCCCGGGGTTGGACGTGCACGGTCTCCTGGATCCGGCCATGGGTTGAGGATGGGAAGAGGTTCCCCCAGGTATCACCCGCCCCCGGGGACCGACGGTACCAGCCTCGGCTAGGTAACCAGCGGTGGTTTGACGTTGCCGAGAGGACGCTCCACCGGTCTCACCGCGAAAGAAAATGCGAGCTTATGCCAGGTCACTGACCGCCGCTCCCACAGGGACCGGGCGGATACGGTGACCAGCAGCAGCTCGTCTGACGCACGGGACGGGGTCGACGTGCTCAGTCGAGCCGCTCGCCACAGGTGAGCGGCACGGCCAGGCCTGCAGATCGATCCCCACCGCGGGTTGGTGATCGGCTGCAGCCCCCCACGTACGCTGGTCTGCCAGCGAGCGGGGGGGGGGCGGGGGGGGGGAGCGTCAGGTCTGTCTCTCCACTACCTTCAACTTCCTCGGGCTACACCGGGCAAGAGCGAGGTAGCTAGGAGTGATCATGAGAGTGATGGTGCGCTGCTCACGATCCCGTCACGACGCCGCACGTGCCACGTATGGTCTTAGGACCAACCAGGACGTACGCGCAAGTGATTGGAGGCGACCGTCAGGGGGGGCGGGTGGGGGTAGCGTCAGTTATGTCTCTCCGATACCTTCAACTTCCTCGGCATACGCCAGGAAGAGCGAGGTATATAGGAGTGATCGTGAGAGATGCGCCGCTCACGATCCCGTCACGACGCCGCACGTGCCAGGTATGGTCTTAGGACCAGCCAGGACGTACGCGGCAAGTGATTGGAGGCAACCGTCAGGGATCTGTTGCTGATCCTTCTTCTGAAGGAGGAGGGTCTTGGGAGCTGCTCTTGTTGGAGGGACTGGACGGTCCTACTCCTCAAGACGCTGTAACTTCCGAGATTCAGAGTAACTTTGCCCACCCAGGTTATTGCACTGATTCGTCAGCACAACGACCTGGGGAAGGATCGCCGCTCCCACCAGCAGAGCCCATGTCTCTGCTCGAGTCGTTTTGGGGCCCGAGAGGGAACCCAAACCGACGGTGGGTTTGCCGCGATCGGAGCTTGCCGATTCTGTCTTGAACCAGAGTCTCTCGTCTACCGGACAAGAAGGCTCTCTCAGTTCTGGCCGGTCGATCAAGCTACTTCCACCTCCTCTACTGCGACAGCGGCGTTTCTACGTGTCTTCGGACACCGTATTTAATACTCCTTCGGTCCTCCTGAGAGGTTTCGACCTCGACGAGGACTGGAATGAGTCGAGGACGGTATCGGCTCTCTCCCTGTCAGGTGTCGATCAGCCCCACCCAGACGACGTTCACAGTGGCGGCAGACCCTTACCTACAGTGAGAGTTCGTAACCCTCCTCGGGAAAACGTTTTCTCCTGACGATACGTTTTCCCAGACTCTGAGAGGGCCATCGCCGCAAGGCGATGAGGCTCTGGATCCTACTCTTCTCCAACTGCTAGTTCCACTGGGAAGGCGAGCGAGTATCTAATTCCTCCCCCATTCCTCTCTCCTTACGGCTACGAGGGAAAGGGAAAGGGGAGGGATCCTACAGAGATTTCTCTGTAGGATCCCACGTTGGGGACTGTGCTACTGGGGGGACCTTCGGGTCCTACTGACGTAAGCCCCGGTCGTTGAGGAGGGATCCTGCCCATTCTCGATTTCTACGGGAATCGAGAGGACCACCAGCCGATATCGTTTGACGAATTCGGTGGGGGTTTCGCAGACTGCTTAGAATTCTACGGAATTTCTAGCGCATTCAGAGTGTTTAGAGTTTCTTACGATCTCCAAAACACTTAGGCGAGACCACCACGGTCCAAAGTGAGTGAGACGAGAATCCCCGATATGTTACACGATAATCGGGAACCTCGCCTATGCTCAAATTCCTGGAATTTCTAGCATTAGGAAGAAGACTGCTGCTGAAAGAAGACTATCTCACATTAGGCGACCAACCTGGAATAGAGAAGAACGGACGGGAAATAGTATCCAGTTTGGCTTGAACTATCGTCTTAGTATTCTGTTCACCATTGAAGCTTTCCTTCGAGGAAGAACTTCTTCACTCTCTTTGATAGAGACCGAAGGTGGTCGATCTCCAATCCTTATTTTTGTTTTCTTGAAGGAAAGAATTTAGGATGGAGATCGTTGTTCAGAATCCTACAAATATACTAGTATATTTAACCTCGCGACATGATTCTGCTAAGCAGTTGAAATGGTCCGAGGGGTAGGCGCATATCCTGGTTATTCTACGGATTGCGACTTAGACGAAAGTATTCTAATTGAACTGCAACTCGGGGGTTTGCCTGCAACCTCCCAGAGTTTCCAGTTTCAATTTTATATACTTATGGTGTTGTCACAACAACACCATTTAAGCTTTTATATTTACCGAAATTTGTTTCGCATAAATATAATTGCTCGAGCATATCTTTTTATGCTCGTGGTTCTAGCCGAACGCATTCCTTCGTGGAAAGGATTACTTGGCAACTCAGGATGACGACAGTCAGCGACAGCTACTGCGTTATTGAATTGCCCGAGATTCATCAGTACCAGCTGCCGCTTCGAGATGGACGGTTGGTTATGTCTTTCTCACATGCTTTGATTGAATACCAACCGTATCTCTGCCCAACAATCACGGACTTAAGTCTCTGATTAACGGGATTCTCGCATACATGAAATGACCATCTACTGCTCTGTGACGCTAGTATTCATTGTCTTCGGTATTGCGAGAATTTTAAACAGAGATATATATTCGACTCTCATCTTTCGTTTACCGCACGGTAACAGAATTCTGTAATAGTCTCTTGCTGCATCGTATCTCGATAATGCGAATGATTTGCGGAATCTGAGTTTGTCCTCAAAATATCTTGTATTCGGAGGTGTGCAATTGTTCATTGTTCACCCGGATTAGCAGATGTATTGAAAGACATCGCCTACTCCCACACCTGCCAGCTCTACTTCCAAACCGTTCAGCCCATGAGAAAGCAGTTCTTCAGGCGGCTCTCCCCTGTGTTTCATTATGAAGAACGCCCGCTTTCACTGCACACCGGACAGCAATGAAATGGCGGTTAGCGTTTTTCAGTCATTTTGTAAGCACAGTTAGAATCTTGAGATTCCTTCTCTCGATTCAGCTGGGAAGACGTAGGTTGCATTCATTGCCTACCTTCGTCTTCAACGTCACATAGTGTTGTTTCTCCTTAAGCTGAGATTCAACGTCTATGAGATTTCTTGCCATTAGGGACCTCGGTCTTTTGAAGGCAATTGACTTTCACCTTTTGAGCTTATGCATTAAGAGAATCATCGCCGCTCCGTCCGGCATCGGTGATTAACAAATATTTTATTTGTTTGGTCTCTCAGCATAACTTTAAAGGGCGAAGGTCATGTGACTTACCTGGATGCTTGGACAACTTGCCTCTACTGATTCCGAACCAGTCAGTCGGCAGCTGTCAGAGCGCCCGAGTCAGTTACGAACTATGCTGTGGACTTAGTTCGATTATTACAGAGCAATCATTACTTCGTATTAATAGCTTGTCAGTATGAGTACGTACATAACCAAAGTCGAGAAGAGGGATAGGTCATACGACTATTACCCTTCTTTTCGTCTTAGGTAACTGCATGAACTTCTCTTGAGAAGTCAAGCACAAAGGGATGGGGATTTGTGACGCTCGATTTCGTACCGATCTTCGTAGCGAAGACTCGAACCCTTCGGTAACTGACGATTGGTTCGAGTCCTTCACAATACCCTCCCTAATGGACTTCACCGACCTCCGATGCGAAGGCTATGCTGCTTTGTCCTGTGAAGGCGCGACGGAGCTGTCTGAAGAAACTCGACACCCAGGATGAGTGGACGCCTCTTCATCATTCTCTCGCGTTCCGCAAGAACTTCTCCGTGGCGCAGGTAATGAAGGCAGGCGCCTGGTCCAACCGGACCGCATGCACCCCCTTCTACCTTCGGGATATGCCCACAGTTCCTTGGATCTTTTTCCTTGGGAACCGTGGTGGTTGCTCAACACGTTGTTTAGTTAACCCAGACCCTCGCAGGCTGAACAGCATCGAGTCCTGGTGTGACCGTAAGAATGGATGAGGAATGAGAGTGTGACTGGCTCCTTCTTCCCATACTTTTTCTTCCCTCTACCTCTGGGTAGAGGGACACGGTCGTCACCCTGCTGGGTAAGGACGAGATGCAGGTGAGCTACTCAATAGAGCACCATCCTATCCCTTTCAGTAGGGATAGGAGTAAATATCCACCACTTCTCCAACAAGGGGGAGGAATGTGGATGCCAATTTGAGACAAACCCATCATTTTATGATTGTCTCTTGCAAACAGGAACAAGTTTCTTGCTTGCTGGTACGAAGAGATACGCTTGCCTCTCTCTTAGTACTTAGCCCAGAGGTCTGACCATTCATCCTGCGGTGCACACCCCAGATCAATCGGACAGAGGTTTGGATCCCTCCCTTGCTCTTACGACCAGGGAGGCACTCCAGGGTTGGACGAAACACCAGTCTGTTCACCAAAAAGACTCAGATTCCTCCCACCAAGAAGTGAGTCTTCCTATTGTTAAAGGACCGAGGGTTTGTATTACGTATCGGAACAAATGACAATTTGTCGAAAATTGCATTTTTCCTAACTATACAAACCTGAGGTCCTTTACATATAGTCCCACCTCATGCCACCCCTCACTCTGCAACTTTTTGCATGGGCCTAAAGCAAAAGTGATTCTTCACCTCTCGGGCGCGCGCGCGCGCGACGATCGGACAAGCAGTTAACTACCGTTCTCCCCTTGTTCGAAGCTTACGACCGTCCCAGCTGCCGCTAGTTACCTTCCTATTGTTAAAGGACCTCAGGTTTGTATAGTTAGGAAAAATGCAATTTTCGACAAATTGTCATATTTCACCCACCAATGAGTGAGTCTTCCATATGTAAAGGACCGAGGGTTTGTATTACGTGTCAAAACAAATCACAATTTTGAGTTAAATTGTATTTTTCCTAACTAAATAAACCTGAGGTCCTTTACACTTAGTCCCACCTCATGCCACCCCTCACTCTGTTCCTGGGCCTAAAGCAAAGTGATATGTTTACCTCCAGTCGGGCGGGACTCCCGACCACAGGACAAGCAGTTACTACTGAACCACCTTGTTAGAAATCTTACGACCGGTCCAGCTGGCGCCGAATAGTAATTCTTATGTAAAAGGACCCCAGGTTTGTATTAGGAAAAATACAATTTAATTCAAAATTGTGATTTTTATTGGTTTTAATGGGTTTCCAGCTGGCACCAGAAGATTTATCCTATTGTTAAGACCTCAGGTTTGATAGCTATGAAACATACAAATTTATTGAATATTTATAATTTATTTGACAAATAAATACACTAGGTACTGATTTGTTAAAGTTTAAACAAGCTGCATGCATTCTTTCGCTGCAAACATCCTGTGCGTGCACCATTTTGTATAAACCATCGAATGTTTGGTTGATTGTTGAAGAGGCCTCTGGCAATGACAGCAGATAGTATATTGAAACCTCGAGTTTCAAAATAGATTAAAATGTTTTCAAATGTATTTTGTAGACATGAGTTAAGATTGATTATATGATTATTCATTTAGACAAAATTTGTTTAAGAAAGTGGAATTTCCCTTTTGTAATCTTTTCCTTTCTATGTTTCTACTTGGCAGGTTGGAGGACTAATAAATCATGGACCTTACAGTCGTATTTTGTTTGTGGGAGATTCCCGCCTGCAGTCACTTGAGGATTTTTGGCCTGAATATCCATTTGTCAAACCCCAGTTTCTTGTTGAACCCAATTTAAAACTTGAAGAGCTTAAAGATTTCATCCTTTCACGTACTGAGCTTCCACATTTGGAAAATGGAACATTGTTGATATGCAATGTGGGTCTTCATGACATCATCGAATTGGTAGATTATAGTGAATGTGCTTCAGTCAAGAATCATCAACCTGTGAAGATCATGACTCTTCGGCAAAAGCAGTTGAAGATATAATCAAGATAGTATTGTTTCGTCTCAGTAAAATTATAAGGTACTAGAAGAAATTTTAGATAGCAGTTCAGTCATTTGTTTTTCAGCCGTTATTCCCTGTGCGACCCTATAATGCATTTTGTTGTGCAGTCAATAAATCACCTTCCAAGAGGGGATGCCAGCGGTTTGGGGTCTCGGCTTAGAGCGAGCTTAAACGAGTTGAAATCTAAGGTCAAGATTATTTGCACAAGGGTCAATAAGCATTTGGAGAAACTGAGCCCCATGCCATCTATATGGAATATTATGAAGTCGTACCACCTAGATCGTAACATTGGTGAGGCCTTTGTTGATGGCATTAACGTATCTTCAGAGACGTCTCGTTTATTAGCATCCAGATTGAACAGATTTCTTTTAGAGTTGTTTTATGGAATGGAGATAAATACTAAATTTGTCGAGTTTAACAGAGATCAAAAAGTTATCTTGGTAGGGGATTCACGATTGACGCTGCTGCAAGAGAATGTGGCAGGGTGATAAACCAGAATTTTATTGTGAACCAATCTTGGGTTTTACAATTTTTAGTTAGTAAGTTTTATAAATGAAAAACTAGTGGATCTAAAACAGAAGATTGTGATTGTATGTCTTGGACTAAATGACCTGATCCAGTTTGTTGACAATGAATCGTGCCTAGAAGAAAACCATGAACCATGCCAGGTTGCTTTGTCCATATGATAGATACAGTAGTACAGTGAGTACTTTAAAAAAATCCAAGAGAATTTCAAAAGCTCTCTCACTTTGTTTTGCACAAAGAACCCTGTCATGATGTTTTTTGCAACCGTATATCCCATTCATATAGATAATTATATGAATTCACAAGTGAAAATTCACAAGGAAAAGACAGGTCATGTCATCACCCCACCTCAGAAGGAACTAGAAGTGAATGAAAGGTTGAATGAATTGGTGTATAGGTTGAATTCACTCATAAAAGAAGTGTGCCATGAACATGGTTTGCCATTGTGGGATATGTTTCATGTTGTTTGCAGAGGATATGAAGCCTCAACTCTGAGCCCAGATGTTTTAAAAGATGGTATTTATCCAAGTGAAAGAACAGCCGAGGAACTTACTCGTTCCTTCTTTTCCTTTACAAAGACAAGTTATCACAAGAATTTGCTGAAAATGTGGAAGGGTACAAGTTTCCATTTAGACCATTGCCAACATCTAGTGATTACCCCACAAATCATTTATGGGGGAAAAAAAGTGGATACCAAGCTTTCCACTGAGAAAAACAAACAAACAGGAGTTGATCAGTCTACATTAATGAAACAGAAGTCAATATTGAAAGTTCCAGCCAGTCTTCTGGAGCAGTGAAGTAAGTACACTGTGCTTTTGTGATACATACATTTCTTGTGAGAATTAAATAGCACCTACAAATAGTATGCAGTGATTTTACAGTAATGTAGTTTATTGTATTTTATAATTTTCCAATGTTGAGAGGATGTAGTGTATATCACTAATCATAATTGTAGGTTTCTAATTAACTTCATTAATAATGGCCATTGACCCTTTAAAGTTGTCCCATGGTGGGTTACAACTTGCAGTGATCTTGGAGTTGCACTCCTTCTTTCCTTGAAATCTTCAATGAAAACCCCTATGGAATGAATCTTTAAAACTATCACCCCCAAAGGGTAATCGGCCTGTAGATATAGATATGTCATAGGGAAAGGTGATAAATAAATATGAGGGAATGGGAAATAAGACCAATACTACCCGAATTCAGGACAATTAAGCAGAAAAGCAGGAATGGGATTTCCTCCTTGGGTGTTTAAACATTAGGAGGTCAGAGGATTCAACAGTGCACTAGGCAAAATGTTCTACATTTTAGTTGTAACCAAAAGAAAACTAGGAAACTTAGTAGCACTAATATTAAATCTTATCGTTTCTATAAGCTCTTTTGAGCATTACTTTGGCCTCCAGGTACATAGCCTTTTCTTATTTGTTTCTTTGGTCAATTTCTTGCATTTTACCTTCATCCTGTTTTCACAAGTTAAGTATATGGTATGAGTGGAAGAGTTAAAAAATTGATGGAAGTGGTGAGAGAAAGAAGATAGATGATAATATTACTGATAGAATGTGTTACCTTCACTTTAAAAGTGTAAGAATTTTCATGGAGAACATACTGTAGAGAAATGAAAAATGTGTCATTTGAGGTCATTTATGAACTGTAAAAGGTGCATTTAAATTGTTACCTTTATCCTTTTTGTACTATAGAAATACTACAAACTGAATGAAGTTTTATTTCAGTTATGAAAAAAAACAAAACTTTGAAGGAGGAAAAGAAACGGACCAACCAAGGGGGAGACAAAATTAGGCATTTCTAAACATCCAGAGGGCCAGAAGCATGGTGATCACAGGCAAAGACATAGCCCTGAAACATCGTACCCACAAGAAAGGTAAGTTCTGGTCTTAAGAAAAGTATTATTCAAAGCATAATAGTGTTTGGTAATACAGTATTGATTTGTAGGAATCTCAGGAATATTGAAATGATGAAATTAACCATGGCTGAAATATTAGGTGACTTTCAACAACCAACAGTTTTCTTCTGTAAACTTCTCATACCTGAGGTATATGTAGGACTGCAAAAGAATGTGTTTTTTCTTTAAGATGTTCTTCATGCAGCTTAGAGGTAGATTTACATTTACGTGCTTTGTCGAGATGAGATATGATTATATGGAGTTTTATAGCTAAAGGTGCCATTGGAGTCCATACCATTAAAAATAATCTTGCATAAGCTTTGGTCATTAACAAATTTGTCAACACAGGCCGCTTGTGTGTAAATAGGTACCCAGAGTGGTTTTTGTTGAATCATTTTAGTACATTTTCCATTTGTTTGATCTAGTTTTGTTGTTGTTGCTTAAGGTAGGTAGTAGATACATTTATTCTGTTATTTTTGCCCTTGATGACCATGTGCCAGTATATAGTAGAAACAGACAGGTGAAACTACATGCCAAATTATTAAATGTAATAATGACATGTAGTACAGTATTTGGAAATGATAGTGTACAATAGAAAGAGTTAGTTTTTTAACCTGAAAATTTTCGGGTAAAAGAGAGATATTGTTCTATTAAAGGAACGGTTATGGTAGTATGGTAACGTATGCACAATTTAGAAATGTGAAATGATATTCTGTACATTATTATGAAAAGACTATAGTATTCTTTCAGTGGAAAGAATGGTATGGTAACATAATGTACAAAAAGCTTCTATCATGTAGCTTGTGTCAGGTGCTGTAGAAAGATTGGGTGACTTCTAATGCTGTTTAACATATAAAATGGGGTATTGTAAGCATATGTGATTTACATAAGAATCTACAGTACACTACAGTTTGTTCATGAAACTTACCTGTCAGATATATATATAGCTGTATTTTTCCGAATCCGACAGAAATTTAAACACTTACGACACACGCAGTGGGAGTTCAGGTGGTTAGTACCCATTCCCGCCGCTGGGAGGCGGGTATCAGGAATCATTCCCATTTTCTATTCATAATTTTTTCTGTCGCCGGTGCTGAAAACACCTGTTTGCAGCACCTCCGTCCAGATTTTGGAAACTTACCTAGCTACTTTGAGTATCCCTTTTGGTTTTTCTTTGGTATCTGAATTGGATCGGTGGCTTGGCACACACGTTGACTTTGGATTGATTTGAATTTGGTATTGATTTTCTTTGATCAGATGTCAGGGTCTAGTTCTGCTAGCGCTAGATTTTGTTCTATGTCCGAATGTAGGAGGTAGGCTACTGAAAGCTTCAGTAGACCCCCACATTCTGTTTGTAAAGTTTGCAGGGGGAATGAATGTACGTTTGAAAGTCGTTGTAAGGAGTGTGAAAGATTAACAGAGTCGGAATGGAAGGCGTATGAAACCTATCTTAAGAAACTTGAGCGAGATAAGTTAAGGTCTTCCTCCAGGAGTGTTTTCAGGTAGGCAAGATTTAAATTATTCTCCTGCTAACCCTCCTTCTGTAGATTATGCTCCTACCCCTGTAGTGTTGCCTCCGGCCCCTGAAACAGTGTCGGTAGAAGTAATACGTTATCGCTAATTCTTGAATCGATTCGTAACTTAGAATCAAAGTGTTAGCTCTGGAGAGCAAAAGTGAAGAGAAGTGCAGTGAAAGTGCCCCTTGTGTGTGGAGGGTGCGGTCAGATCGGCCTCATTCCGCTCTAGACCTAGACCTCTGCTTGCACTCCCAGATTACGGGGAGAGAGCATGTCGAAAGTCGAAGGAGGGTGGTTACGAGGAACCCCCACCGACTGGCGTGCCTTCGGCAGCTTCTGACGAACCTACCCAGACTGCCAAGGAGCGTGCGCGTGCACGTCTTCTCAAGGAGTGCTTTTCTTCTTCGGAAGCTTCCTCCCGCGCAAGGGGTGGAGCTCTCATACCGCATCACGTCCGCTGAAAAGGACGGCTCGCGTTCGGGACGCTTCACGTCCAAGTTGTTCTCCGGAACTTTGCTCGTCGCCTGATAGTGCGTTTGTTTTGCTGCTTTTCCTCCGCAGAAGAAGCGTAAGGATTATTCGGAGGCGGAGTCTTTCCTAGATGTTTCTTTTCGAGCGCCGCAGTCGCTCTAAAGGTGCGTGAAGTGGCGGTTCCTGGGAGTAGCAAGAAGGCGTCCCCTCGCCACTCGCCTGCTCACAGGATCAGCCCCTCCCAGAAAAGGAGGCTTCACCTACAAGCAAAGATTCTCCAGTCTCTTCAGCAGCAACTTCAAGATGTTTTTTCTTCGAGAGAGACTGTTCCACGTCGCCGTAAGAAGGATGACAATCTTCCTGTGAAGAGGTCGAGGCGTTCTCCCTCTCCCTCTCCTCGCTCGTCTCTCTCTCCGTTTGAGTCTCCCTCTAGAGTTCGTTCTGCTCCCCAGCACTTTCTAGAGGAGGCGAGAAATTCGTTTCTCGCTCTCGTGAAGCGGTTGTTTCTGCTGCTACGAAACTTGTTGATAAGAAGCGCGTTTCTTTAGATGCCGAGCGCGCTTCTGTGAAAGTCAAACGCGCTTTAGTGGACGCTGAGCGTGACTCGGTGCAAGTTTCGCGAGCGCCAGTGGACGCTCAGCGCGTTTTAGTGGACGCTCGGCGCGCACCAGTGGACGCTCGGCGCGCGCGACCAGTGGGACGCTCGGCGCGCACCAGTGGACGCTCAGCGAGCACCAGTGGACGCCAGGTGTACAACCTGTTGAGGTCGAGCGCGCTTCAGTCGGCGCCAGTAGATTGGCTTCGGACGCCAAGCGCGCGCCTACGGACGTCAGTTTTCCACTTCCTCAAGCGGAAGCGGGAACTCTTCCTGTTCGCCGCTCTTTCTCTTTTGAGAAAGCTCGTGACTCTTCTTTACTTCCTCCGACTTCTCCAGTGTCTGAAAAGGAAATTAGTGACGCTTTCGTCGAGTGGACGAAGAACAGCAGTTGGCTCCAGTTTCGACGGACTACAAGGTTTTGACTCGTTTGCTACAGTCAGTCTTTGCAGACACTTTCCAACCTGAAGCTCCACGTACTCCTCCCTCTCAGTTTTCGTCTCCAAAGCTACTAAGATCTCGGGCTTTGTGAGAATGAAGAAGTCGCTTTCTACGAAGCAAGCTTTTGGAAAGGTCCATGATTGGATGGAAAAGAGGAAAGCTTCAGGCAAGACTTCTTTCGCTTTACCACCTTCAAGACTTGGTGGCAAGCCGGTATGTGGTATGAGACGGGAGGAAAACGTCGGAGTTAAGCTTCCAGCCTCAGCTCAAGGAGACTTTGGTAGTATTGTAGACGCCGCCAGAAGATCTTTTCTGTCTTCCTCTAAGGTCTCTTGGACGCATAGTGAGTTAGACTTTCACCTTAAAGGCCTCTTCAGGACACTAGAGGTCTTTAATTTTCTTGACTGGTGCCTGGGAGTATTGGATGCCAGGTCCAGGAGTTCTGATTCCATCAGTCTGGGGGAGCTGTCCAGTGTATTGTCTTGCATGGACAAGGCCGTCAGATGGTTCTGCGGAATTGGCTGCTCATTTCAGCACGGGACTGCTTAAGAAAAGAGCACGTTTTTTTGCAATTTTACTGCAAAGTCGGTCTCAGCCAGCGCAAAAATCGGATCTTTTTTCGCTCCTTTCTCAGAACATCTCTTCCCCCAGTCTATGGTAAAGGACATAGCTGCCAGTCTCCAGGAGAAAGCAACCCAAGACCTTCTGGCACAGTCTTCTAGGAAGCCTACTACTTCTTCGTCTTCTGGGTCCTCTGCTTTGAAGAAATCGAAGCCCTTTCGATCCGCTTCTTCTCGAAGCCAGCCCTCGAGGAAGAGGCTCTTTCAGAAGGCAAGACTCCCGCTCCTTCCAAGAGCAAGAAGTGAGAGGGAAGTCCTTCAAGCCAACCGGTAGGAGCCAGGCTTCTACATTTCGCGAAAGCTTGGGAAGAGAGAGGTGCCGACGCTTGGTCTCGTGGACATCGTCAAGAAGGGGTACAGAATTCCTTTCCTGATGTTACCCCCGCTGTCTTCGACACCAAAGGATTTGTCTCCTTCGTATCAGGGAGAAAAGCAGAAAGTGCTTCACGATCTTCTAGATCAAATGATCGAGAAGCAAGCAGTGGAACAGGTCTTCGACCGGAGTTCTCCGGGGTTTTACAACCGTCTGTTCCTAGTGCCGAAGCAGTCAGGGGGGTGGCGCCCCGTTCTGGATGTCAGCAGTCTAAATCGCTTCGTTACCAAGCAGAAGTTCAAGATGGAGACACCTCAATCCGTGCTTGCAGCCTTAAGACCGGGGGATTGGATGGTCTCTTTAGACCTTCAGGACGCATACTTTCACGTCCCCATCCATCCCCGATCAAGGAAATACCTGCGGTTTGTCCTGAAAGGGAAGATTTTTCCAATTCAGGGCACTCTGCTTCGGTCTCAGCACGGGCGCCGATGGTGTTTCACCGTTCTTATGAAGAACGTTGCGAGGTGGCTCCATCTTGCGGAAATAAGGATCTCTCTCTACCTAGACGACTGGCTTATTCGAGCCTCATCGCAAGACCGGTGTCTGAAGGACCTTCACACGACTCTGTCGTTAGCGAGGTCCCTGGGACTTCTGGTGAATCCCGAAAAGTCGCTTGTTCCGACACGGCATACAAACCTTCGGGTCCTTTTACAATAGAAGGTACTAGCGGCAGCTGGATAGGTCGTAAGCTTTCGAACAAGGGGTTCGGTAGTTAAACTGCTTGTCCGACAGGCGCGCGCGCGCGACTGGTAGGTAAACAAATCACTTTTGCTTTCGGCCTGCTGGCGTGTGGACGTGTATCATCGCTCTCTGCCCGCTTCATCGTCGTTGCTTTCGCATGATTGTGTTTTTCTTTTTCTATTTATCTAGTGAAACTGAATTGTAAGTACAATCATTTCATATTTATTCCCATTGAATTCAATTGTGAATTAAAGGATCTTGGTTTCACCACGCCCTCCGATTACCCGAGTGCCGGGACTGAAGGCGTAAGTGCGGGAATTCATTTTCCCAGAAATGATCCTCGTATTGTGTATGCTCGGTGCCGAGGGCGGGAGGGAGCGCTCGCTCCGAGCGTATATTGGGGTGGAAAATGTGTAGATGAAAATCGTAAGTAAGTGCTCTTTTCATTATATTTTTTTGACCTGTATGCCCGTTGCCGAACGAATGCGCTCGGCACGGAAACTTATTCAGTATGGAAGTGGAATCGCAAGTACAGTATTCTTTTTCATTTTCATATATTATTTTGATTGTAGCAATACTCATTTTGGATCAGTTTCCGAGCTTACCCGGAAATTGATCCTTCCCCCTTTTTATTTTGAATGAAGTGAAATCGCAAGTGCAGTTCTTTTTCATTTTCATTTTTTATTGAGATTGCATTGTTTACTGGGATCAATGTTTCCGCTATTTCCCGGGAATTGATCCTTCCCCTTTTTATTTGTATGAAGTGAAATCGCAAGCGCAGTATTCTTTTCATTTTCATATATTTTTTGATTGCATCAATTCATTATGGATCAAGGTTTCCAGAAACCTTGATCCATAAAAGGTAAGGAATGGATCCTTTTATTTTACCCTTGCGCTCGGTACCGAGGGCGCAAATGCGCTCGATCCGAGCCCTTATTCATTGTGAAGTGAATCGTAATGCAAGATGCATTTTCATTTTTATTCCTTATTATTGATTGCATCAATATTTATTTGGTTCAAGTTCCGCTCAGTCAGGGAATTGATCCTTATGCCCTTGCATTCGGGCCGATGGCACGATTGCTCTCGGGCTCTTATATTGTTGTTGGTACATGGGTACTGTGCGGGGGTGGGGAACGAGAACCCCCCCCCGCTCAGCTCCCACAGATGGCCCTTCCCCTTGGGGGGGTTGGGGGGGGGGAGGTTATCGGCGTTCTTCTCCTCGCCCGATCCGTCGAGCGCGGGGAGGGCGGGCTCGTGTGCCCGATGTACAATTGTATTAGGGGTCTTCCACTCGTTCGGAGAGGGCTCACCCCCCCGCGCGAGGGGACTTCCCCCCCACTAATCGCTACTACTGTTATTTCCGCAGGTGCTACTGCCACGAGGGTGGACCTTGGTGGTGAGGTATGGGCGTCCTTCCATTTGCAGGGCGTGCTAGTGTCCAGGGGCTGCGGTTCTATGTCTGGGCCTACTGCGGTCACCCATGGAGTGGTGACCACGCAACCAGGTGACGACGTCCCTCCTCACACCTGGTGTACTCGCCTCACGTGGTAACAGTCTTGCCTACAGCCGCTGTGAAGTGCCGTTCGCCGTACCGAGAGGGGGGGGCGTGGGGGGCGTGCCGCCGCCGCTCGTGGTTGCCGCGCTGCAGCGACCACACTTCCGCTGCCCTAGAGCTCGCCCCTGGACCTGCCGCCGGTACCAGGATGTTGCTGGCTGCTGCTCCACTTCCTGTGTTTCCGGCGCTGCCTGCCGTACCTGCCGATTCTGGGCTGACTGTCCATGCAGTTGCTGCGCTGGCTGTCCTGCCGTTGCTGCGCTGGCTGTCCCTGCCGTTGCTGCGCTGGCTGTCCCTACCGATGCTGTGCTGGCTGTGCCTGCTGTTCCTGAGATGCCCATACCTGCTGATGTCGTCCCTGTTCGTGGTGGTACTACCCCAGACTTTGGTCTGTCTGTACAGGTGCGTCCGGGCCCTGTGGCTTCGGCTACAGCAGCCCCGGCTCCGCCCTGGATAGCAGATCTTACGTCTGTCCTGAGGAAGCTGACGAAGAAGAGGAGGAAGGTGTCGTCGTCGTCGTCTTCATCTTCTTTCAATCGTCGTCGGCTGCCGCCTCTTCCCCTTCGACTTCTAAGGCTTCACAGCCGAGGAAGAAGAAGGTTGCCTCCTCCCTCCTAAGAAGTCTCCCTCGGGAGCTTCTCGGGACCCGTCTCACCTCGGTGGGACGGGAGGGTTCCTTCCGCTGGTCCTCCTGCTCCTTCGGGAGCGGGGCCCGTCTCTTCTTCCGCAAGGAAGAAGACTACGGGGACCAGAGGTGGGGTTACCGGCTAACACCGGTACTTCCTCGCCTGGTGTCAGTGGTTCTGCCACTACATCAGGGTCCGTCTCGGCCTCTCGTTCGCGGGAGGTACCGAGTGTACGGTCGCCTACCAGCGACCGTGCAGCCAGGAACCAGACCTCTGAGTCCGCCCTCAGCGTCAGGTTCACGGCACGGGGCGGAAGACTGGTGACACCGCTCATGCGACTCTCACCAGACCAGCTCTCACTCTCGCGGCGAACAGCTGGCTACCGGGGACGTGACGGTCCACGACCGACCACGGGCTGAGGCTGGGAAGAGGTCCTCCCGTTCGCCGGTGCCAGCCACGGCTGGAACCAGCGACGTGACGTGCCGTGAGGACAAGCACCGGTCTCACTGTGACAGTGGAGCCTGCAGGTCGCCTGACCGTCGCTCTCACAGAAGCAACCGGGTACGGCAACCAGCACCAGCTCTTCTGACACTCGAGATCGGGGTCCGCTGTGCTCAGTCCAGCCGTTCTCCACAGCGAGACGGTTCGACCAGGCCTGCAGCTCGATCGCCACCGCGGGTTGACGATCGCCTGCAGCCCTCCAAGCCTGCTGGTTCTGCCAGCGAGCAACGAGGGAGCGTTAGGTCTGCCTCTCCCGTACCTTCAACCTCCTCGGGTTACACCGGGAGGAGAGGTATTGAGGAGTGATTCGTGAGGGGTGCGCCCCTCATGATCCCACCACGACGCCCTACGTGCCAGGCACGGTTCTTGGACCGGCCAGGACGTATGCGCAAGTGGATGGGGAAGACCGAGAGGGCTGTCGCTGTTCCCCCTTCTTAGGAGGAAAAGGTTCTCGGAATATGCTCTTGTTCGAAGGGCTTAACGGTCCCACTCTGCAAGATGCTGTGACTTCCGAGATCCAGAGGAACTTTGCCGAGGTTACGGCGCTGACTCGTCAGCACAATGGACCTACGGGGAAGGATCGCCGCTCCCACCAGCAGAGCCACGTCTCGGCTCGATCGTTTGGGGCCCGAGAGGGAACCCAAATCGACGGTGGGTCTGCCGCGATTGGAGCTTGCCGACTGTGTTGAAACCAGGTAGTCTCTCGTCTCCGGACAAGAAGGCTCTCTCAGTTCTGGCCGGTCGAACAAGCTACTTCACCTCCTCTACTGCGACAGAGGCGTTTATACAGTGTCTTCGGCACACCGTATTTAAATACCCCTTCGGTCCTCCTGAGGTTTCGACCTCGACGAGGACTGGAATGAGTCGGAGCGGTATCGGCTCTCTCCTGTCAGGTGTCGATCAGCCCCACCCAGACGACGTTCACATGGGCGGCAGACACTTACCTACAGTATGAGTTCGTAACCCTCCTCGGGAAAACGTTTTTCTCCTGACGATAACGTTTTCCCAGGCTCTGAGAGGGCCATCGCCGTAAGGCGATGGCTGCTCCTTTTCTTCTCCAACTGCTAGTTCCGCTGGGAAGGCGAGCCAGTATCCAATTCCTCCCCCCATTCCCTCTCTCCTTACGGTCTACGAGGGAAAGGGGAGGGATCCTACAGAGATTTCTCTGTAAGATCCCACGTTAGGGGCTGCGCTACCGGGGGGGACCTCGGGTCCTACCTGACGTAAGCCCGGTCATGAGGAGGGATCCTGCCCCTTTCTCGATTTCTACGGGAATCGAGAGGACCACCAGCCGATATCGTTTGACGAATTCGGTGGGGGGTTTCGCAGAGTGCTTAGAATTCTACGGAATTTCTAGCGCACTCAGAGTGTTCGAGTTTTTTACGATCTCCAAAACACTTAGGCGAGACCCACGGTCCAAAGTGAGCGAGAATCCCCGATAATTGTTACACGATAATCGGGAACCTCGCTTATGCTCGAATTCCATGTAATTTCTAGCATTGGAAGAAGGGACTGCTGCTGGAAAGAAGAGTATCTCACAGTAGGCGCTTAACCTGGAAGAAGAGAAGAACGGACGGGAAACTTCCAGTTTGGCTTGAACTATCGTCTTCGGTATTCTGTTCACCATTGAAGCTTTCCTTTGGGAAAGACTTCTCCTTCACTCTCTTGACTAGAGAACGAAGGCGGTCGATCTCAATCCTTATTCTCATTCCTCGAGGGGAAAAGATTTTAGGATGGAGGTCGGGGTACAGAACCTACAAATATACTACGTATATTACCCTCGCGACATGATTCTTTAACAGTTGAATTGTCCGTGGGGTAGGCGCATACCGTAGTTAACTCTACGGTTTGTGACCGAGACGAATTGTATCTTAATTGAACTGCAACTCGGGGTTGCCTGCAACCTCCAGCAGTTTATCAGTTTCGATTTTAGATACTTGGTATTGTCATGACAACACCAAATCAGCTTTTGTATTTACCGAAATCCGTTTCGGTTAAATATAATTGCTCGAGCGTATTCTTTATGCTCGATGGTTCTAGCCGAACGCATTCCTTCGTGGAATAATGGATTACCTGGCAACTCAGGATGACGAGTCACCGAGCTACTGCGTATTGAGCTGCCTGATAGCGGCTCAGTATCAGCTAGGTCTCGGAGATGCACGGTCGGTTACGTCTCTCTCTCCCCTGGTTGGATTGACTACCGAACCGTATCTCTGCCCAACAATCATGGACTTAGGTCTCTGATTAACGGAGGGATTCTCGCAATAATGAAGGACCATCTACTGTCTGACGCTCGATTTCATCGCCTTCGACATTGCGGAGAATTTTCAACAGAGATATCTCTTGGACTCTTTCATCTTTCTGTTTACCGCACGGTAAACAGAAAGTCTGTACTAGTCAACCGCTGCATCGCACCGCGATAATGCGAATGATTTTTGCAGACATCTGAGTTTGTCTTCAAAATATCTCGTATTCGTAGGTGTGCAATTTCATTGCTCGCCCCCCCCGAATTAACAGATATGTCAGAAGACATCGCCTACTCTCCGACCTGACAGCTCTACTTCCAAAATGTTCAGCCCATGAGAAGCAGTTCTTCAGGCAGTAGTTCCCTGTCTTCATTACTGGAAGCGCTCCGCTTTTATTGCAACTACGATCCTCACCGGACAGCAATCAATAGCGGTTAGCGTTCTCAGTCTTTGTAGAACAGGTTCAGAATCTTGAGAATCCTTCTCTCGGTTCAGCTGTGAAGACGTAGGTTGCATTTTCTGTACACCTTCGTCTTCAACGTCACATAGTGTTGTTTCTCCTTATTCCCGAGAATCAACTATACATGAGATATCTTGCCATCAAGGACCTCGGTCTCTAGAAGGCAATTGACTTTCGCCTGTTGGGCACATGCCTTAAGAGAGTCATCACCTTGCCTTCTGGCATCGGTGACGAACAAATTATTTGTTTAGTCTCTTGGCATAACCCTTTTAAGGCGAAGGTCACGTGACTTGCTCGGGTGCTTGGACAACTTGCCTCCTACCGAACGCAGTCAGTAGGCAGCTGTCAGAGCGCCCAAGTCTGTACGAACTTCGCTGTGGACAATTAGTTCGGTTGTTCCATAACAATCTTTTCTTCGTCCTAACGGCTTGTCACAGTACCCATTACCATCGACACCCACCATTGAGTGTCGGTGTCCTATCCACTACCGAGAACAACAACTTCGCTGCAGACGGATAGAACAGTATGGGTACAGGACATCACCGAAGTCGAGAAGAGGGATAGGTCATACGACCATTCCCTTCTTTTCCTCTAAGGTAATTGCATGACTTTTCCTGCGAAGTCAAGCATCCAGGGGATGGGGATTTGTGACGCTCGATTTCGTACCGAATTCGTAGCGAAGACTCTGAACCCTTCGGTTCCTGACGATCGGTTAGAGTCCCTCACAATCCCCTCCCTAATGGACTTCACCGCCTTCGATGCGAAGGAGATGCTGCTTTGTCCTGTGAAAGCGCGACCGCGCTTTCTGAAGAAACTCGACATCACAGGCTGAGTGTTGAAGACTCTTCGTCAGCACCAAGATGACCTAGAAGTACACTCCCTCGAGTTACACAAGAACTTCTCCGTGGCGCAGGTACTGAAGGCAGGGGTCTGGTACAACCAGACCGCCGGCACCTCCTTCTACCTTTTGGATATTGCCCACAGGTCCTTGGATCGTTTTCCTTAGGACCCGTGGTGGCTGCTCAACACGTTGTCTAGCTAACCCAGACCCTAGCAAGCTGAACAGCATCGAGTCCTGGTGTGACTGTAAGAAATAGATAAGTGAATGAGAGAGTGACTGGCTTTCTCTTCCTATCTTTTTCTACCCCCTCTACCTGTGCTAGATGGGATACGGTCATCACCTTGCTGGGATAAGGGACGAGATGCCGCCGGTGTGAGCTACTCGACAGAGCCCCATCCTATCCCTTTCACTAGGGATGGGAGCGAATATCCACCACTTCCTCCTACAAGGGGGGGGAAGTGGATGCCAACAAGAGACAAACCCATAACTTTATGTTGCCTCTTGCAAATAGGAACTTGTTCTTGTTTGCTGGTACGAAGAGATACGCTTGCCTCTCTCTTAGTACTTGGTCCAGAGGTCTGACCATTGATCCTGCGGTGGGGCACACCCCGATCAATCGGACAGAGGCTTGGATCCCTCCCTCGCTCTTACGACCAGGGAGGCATTCCAAGGTTGGGCGAACACCAGTCTGTTCACAAAAGACTCAGATTCCTCCCACCAAGAAGTGAGTCTTCCTATTGTAAAAGGACCGAAGGTTTGTATGCCGTGTCGGAACAAATGACAATTTGTCCAAAATTGCATTTTTCCTAACTATACAAACCTGAGGTCCTTTTACACATAGCCCCACCTCATGCCACCCCTCACTCTGCAGGTTTTTGCTTGGGCCAAAGCAAAAGTGATTTGTTTACCTACCAGTCGCGCGCGCGCGCCTGTCGGACAAGCAGTTAACTACGAACCCCTTGTTCGAAAGCTTACGACCTATCCAGCTGCCGCTAGTACCTTCCTATTGTAAAAGGACCTCAGGTTTGTATAGTTAGGAAAAATGCAATTTTGGACAAATTGTCATATCTGACTCCTTCTCAATCCTTAGTCTATCTGGGGATTCAGATGGACTGCAGTAGAAAAACTTTTCTTGGGCTTTTCCGTCCCAGGGGCGACAACTTCAATGCCTGGACAAAGTGTCGGCCTTTCTAGGGAAGGAAACATGCTCGGTGAGGGAATGGATGAGTCTGCTGGGGACCATTTCCTCACTGGAGAAGTTTGTTTCTCTGGGAAGGTTGCACCTCCGACCACTTCAGTTCTTCCTCTCAAGCAATTGGTCACGCAAACAGGATCTAGAAGAGGTCTTGTTTTTGACGGAAGAAGTGAAAAAGCACCTCAAATGGTGGTTGGATCCAAAGAAGCTTGCGGAAGGACTTTCGCTCAAGCTTCGGAACCCCGACCTAGTGTTGTTCTCCGACGCGGTCCTCCACGGGTTGGGGAGCAACACTGGGAGGGAGAGAAAGTGTCAGGCACCTGGAGAGGGGAACAGGTGTCCTGGCACATCAATCTAAAAGAACTTTCAGCGGTTTACCTTGCTCTAAGGTTCTTCGAAGAGGAAGTCTCCAACAAAGTGATTCAGATAAACTCGGACAACACCACAGCCTTGGCATACCTCAGGAACAGGGGGAACTCACTCTCCTTCTCTGTTCGTCATCGAGAGGAATATCCTGATTTGGGCGAAGTCGCAAAACGTCACGATTCTGACAAGATTTGTGTCAGGCGTGGAAAACGTGCGAGCGGACCTTCTCAGTCGGCAAGGACAGCTTCTGCCGACGGAATTGACCCTTCATCAGGAAGTATGCCAGGCGCTATGGAAGCTGTGGGGACGTCCTCATGTGGACGTTTTCGCCAACTTCCCGAACGAAGAGACTTCCGCTGTATTGCTCCCCAGTTCTGGACCCGGGAGCAGTGGCAGTAGACGCCCTACTGTGGAATTGGTCGGGACTAGACATTTACGCTTTTCCCATTCAAAATCCTCGGGGAAGTAATGAGGAAGTTCGCTGCATCAGAAGGAGCGAGAATAATGACCCTCATCGCCCCCTTCTGGCCAGCGGTCGACTGGTTCACGGAGGTGATGTCCTTCCTAGTAGACTTTCCAAGGACTCTGCCCCTAAGGAAAGATCTACTCAGACAGCCCCACTTCGAGAGGGGTACCACAAAAAACCTCCCGCTTCTGAGTCTGACTGCGTTCAGACCTATCAGAAGTTGGCCAGAGCGAGGGGTTTTTCAAGACCTGTGGCAACGGCGATTGCCACCGGCAAGGAGGCCCTCCGCAATCGCAGTTTTACCAATCAAAGTGGGCTGTCTTTAGAAGTTGGTGCAGAAGGAAGGGCATTTCCTCCACCTCAACCTCTGTGAGCCAGATAGCAGATTTCCTTCTTCACCTTAGGAAAGAAGCGAAACTAGCCGTTCCCACGATTAAAGGCTACAGAAGCGTGCCTTTCTGTGGTCTTCAGACATAGAGGACTCGACTTAGCAAATGATAGAGACATTCATGATCTCATTAGATCATTTGAGACTGTGAAAGTTCTCCAACCTAAAGTACCATCGTGGAACTTAGACGTGGTACTGAATTCTCATGTCGAGTCAATTTGAACCGCTCCATTTAGCCTCGCTTAGGAATCTTACTAAGAAGACCATTTTCCTCACCGCTCTGGCGACGGCGAAGAGGGTTAGCGAAATTCAAGTCATAAGCAAGCATATTGGGTTCAAGGATCATAGTGCAGTTTGTTCCTTAAGTCCTTACGTTCTTAGCAAAGAACGAGAACCCTTTCCAACCCTTGGCCGAGGACGTTCGAGATCAAAGGGTTGTCGGAGCTAGTGGGACCTGAAGCTGAGAGAGTCCTGTGTCTGTCAGGGCTCTCAAGTTTTATTTGCAGAGAAACCAGAGCATGCAGAGGTTCTTCGGAGAACTTGTGGTGCTCTGTGAAAAAACCAGATCTTCCGATGTCGAAGAATGCGCTGGCGTTCTTCTTAAGAAGTACGGTTAAGGAAGCCCATGAAAAGTGTAGTGAAAGTGACATGGAGCTTCTGAAAGTGAAAGCCCACGAGTTGAGGGCTATTACTACTTCGGTGGCTTTTCACAAAAATATGGCAATCAAAGATATTTTGGGCGCCACTTATTGGCGAAGCAATTCGGTGTTCGCTTCACACTACCTGCGGGAGGTGAAAGCAACATACGAAAATTGTTACTCGATCGGCACCATAACGTCGCTGCAGACACTGTTTTGGGGCAGGAGGTAGCGCTCATCCTATCCTTTAATGGTTTAGGGGAGTTTTTAACTTGTGTTATGGTTGTGGGGTTGACCGCCTGCGGCGGATCTCCCTTCCATTAGCTTAGTCTATGTGGGATACTTTTGTAGGCTACGCCAGGTGGTTTGGTTTTACTTCGTTGCCCTCATTTGTATGGTCAATGGTCTAGTCATGTCGTGGTCTCGCCCCTGTTTTGACGATCATGCTGGAGTGCACCAGCTTTATAGGTCTCTACCTTGCTGGCAACTCTAGTAGCACAAGCAGACTTATGCGGCAGTAACCACGAAGTCAGCTAGGCTAACAGGTAAGGAATCAAGATATCAATTATCTGCATATATATGTTTCCTAAAATCTTCTATTCTGTCTACTCCCACCACCAAAGGTGGGATTCAGCTATATATATATCTGACAGGTAAGTTTCATGAACAAAATTGATATTGTAATGATACAATTAAGTTTGTTCATACTTACCTGGCAGATATATATAATCAAGTACCCACCCACCTCCCCTCAGGAGACAGTGGAAATAAAAATTATGAATAGAAAATGGGAATGATTCCTGATACCCGCCTCCCAGCGGCGGGAATGGGTACTAACCACCTGACTCCCACTGCGTGTGTCGTAAGTGTTTAAATTTCTGTCGGATTCGGAAAAAATACAGCTATATATATATCTGCCAGGTAAGTATGAACAAACTTAATTGTATCATTACAATATCATATTTCCCACCCCATCCTGCCCTTCAGGTGGATGGAGCCTTGCAGATGAGTCTGAATCTTCAACTATTTAAGTGTAGCTTTTGTCTCGCATCTAACTTTTGAGGAAATCTAATGAAATTTTCAGCAAATGCTGCACATAAGTTTGGTATTGTTGT
>NC_061104.1:19928313-19933313 GCF_015104395.2 Macrobrachium nipponense
GATCCTTTTACCAATACTATTGCTATTTGTGAACATCTGGTATTAAATGTTTCGGCTATGACGGTGCGAAGAGTCCTGCATGAGGCAGGAATACCTCATAGAATTCATGCCAAGAAGGAATTTCTCGCCGAACGGCATCGTGCTGATAGGCTTGCCTTTGTTCAACAGTTTTGGGGGGGAGGATATGGAATTTTGGTCTCGAGTTCGTATGCTAGTGACGAAAGGTCTTTTACTAGCAGAAGTCACGGCAGAATACATAACTGAAGACCGAGTAATATAAGGTGAGTTTCTATAATCATTAATAACAGTCAGCCTATAATAATTATAAGCAAGGGTAATATTATAATCAAAAGATAATAATTTTGTCAATAACCATGTATTTTCCGCTAATTGAATTATATTGCTAAGAGAAGTGTGAAAAGAAAAATCTTCATTGAAAACCCCCCATTAGTTCTATTATGGCCAGCTTTCAGGCATTAAGCAAATGCATTATTAATGTTATGAATAATCACGTAGACAAACTTATAATATAGAGTACAGCCTGTTTACTGAATTAAAGAATATCATATCATAACGGACTGTTGCAGATCAAAGTTAATGCTATTATAAGTATTAATCCTTGCAGATGAATAAACATTCTTAACTTATTGCAAGGGTTGTTACTTAGCATTTTATTTCCCCAAACGATATAGAATTATTTTCCCTATTACGGAAAGCAACGCGTAAATTGTTAAAAATGAGATTTTTTCCCTTCAGATACTACAGAAGAAATTTACGAGGTGACCAGGAATGGGCATGTCACAGTAAAACGTGTGGGGCTGGATCTTCTTATATTATATGGATGATATCACCATGGATTGATGTGGGGTTCACTGGTGAAAAATACATTGAAATTCTTCATGATTAGCTAACTTCTTTCACTTCAAGAGCGGAATTATTCCTCTCCGCCTGCTTCTGTCATTTTCATTCACGACCGCTGCCCCACTGCCCCATCCATACGGCCAGAGTAGTCCAGGAATGGTTTCAAGGTCGAGAGGATCTGCAGTTGCTTGGCCTGGCCAGTCAAGGATACAGACATGAACCTCACTGAGAATATTTAGGCTAATTTGGTAAAATGTTGGGAATCTGAGAGGGAGAGGAGACCAGATCAACTTATGCCAACCTCTGGGAACACAATGGAAACTCTTCCCACAATCGACCACAGATCGTCAGAAACCATGAATCTTCTATGCCTAACAGATTGCAAGAGGTGATCTAGAAGGAAGGTGGCTGGATTTCTCACTAATATTAAAAATAAATGTAAAAATTGAGTGTGTATATTTGGATTACCTCATGGTCATGATTATTATAATTTATTTATTAGAAAGGTGAATTTGATATTTTAAAGGAGTTCAAAAATCTAAAGGGAATTTCGCTATTCCTGATTTTTTCTTTAAAATTATCTAAAAAGATAACCTTAGGACAATATCATTAAACTACATTTCTCCAAATAGCTCTTTCACAATGGCAGGTAAATGACTGAAGGGGCTGTTTAACAATAGAGACGTCTGTCTATTATCCTCACACGAATGATGATAAGAGCGAAAGAATTTCTGTCCGTATGACATTAAAACATTTATCAATTAATATATTAGAAAATATAAGCCAAGTAGATATGTTTATCCATATCATGTAATAATTATTGTAATGAACGGCGTGTAGGGTATAAACTCTACTGTATATTCAAGAGGGAATACATCGGTAGAGCAAAAGCAAGAAGCTTGTCAGTTTGAATTACATTTTAGAATTCCAAAACCTGTAAGACGACTTAACAACAAGAACTCAATCCCGAGACCACCCACCCCGAAAAAATATATATGCATATATTAGTTTAGTCAAGATTAGACTGTGTTAATGACATATCAAAACTTGTAGCATACTTAGCGCAGTGGGTATTTCTAGATGACATGCCACTTTAAATTAGCTGATATGAGAGAGAGAGAGCGAGAGAGAGAGAGGAGCTAAGGTGTCAGGACACTTACAACACGTTCAGTAGTGGTTGGGTATGTTCAATGAAGTGCTGCTGCGCTTCTCTTTATAGCTTCCTATTATATTATTGGTAGGAAAACGCACTGCAACGGATTACTATAAACTTGGCTTTGTGTGATAAGGTTAACAAATATCCTGTTATGATGTTCGTGATTCTCGCCAATTACCAATATAACTCTAAAATTTTTTTTATCTATTTTAAGTATTGCGTAATGCATATGGCCGATATATAATAACAGACACGGTGGTAAGATAACGACCTAGACGAAAGTTAAATGGAATCTTAATAAACAAAATTATATTAAAAGTGAGGACAGTAATCTTAGTTACAGTGATATAACCAGTACTCCAGATTTCTTTTTTTTCTTTTACTCCGTGTGTGTGTGTGTGTGTGTGTGTGTGTGTGTGTTTCTCCAACCATACCTAATGAATCACTCCTCCCACTGAAAGAATTCCAGAGCTTATTGGTGGAACTCTTGCTAAAAGAGGAAGAGTCCTCCCCCCGACCCCCTCAGTAAACACTGTTACCATATAATTTTTCGAAGTCCCTCAAGAAGGTGTACCAGGGAAACCTGTGTCTAACTGTACATACAGAGCCGAAAAGACAAGTCAGTTACTAAATATCCAGGGATGTCAAAACGTGGGGTGTGAAAAAAAAGGCAATTTGCAGGCAGATCTTTTAAAATCAGAAATAAAAAAAAAACACCATCAAACTGTCCATTCTTTCTCTCCACATATAGATGGTCCCAGTGACCCCAGAAACCCTAAATTTCTAGGCCCCAAAAATCTCCTATTATCAGTCTTTAACAATCCTCGCACACCTGAGATCCAGAGAATCAGCAGGTGGTATAATTAGACTAAAGCTTTGTGCTCGCTGACATTGCATATGGCTCCGTCGATACACGAGAAAATAATGAAACGACCGTCACCAAACTAATCTTTGCCCGTGTTATGTAGCAGGAATGGAATGAAAGCTGGAGTGACTATATAATTACATCAAAAAGCAGAATGTCTGCGAATTTCTTTTAAGAATGCCGTGCATGTTGAACTCGCGGCGGCTAAAAATAACGTAATATTTTGGGCGAGCTCAGTTTGTTTTCCCTGCAATATATAATAAGCAGACTGGGACAATAGCGCTTCTCTAAATATACTCGGACACCGATTTTTCTTTTTTCTAGCTTTTGTTGAATCACATCATGTTATTAATGAGTGGCCAGATAATTTATAAAAACTCTTTTTATTTATAGGTGTTACAATGACCGACATCGGGTGAAATTTTATTTCAACGCAAATATAGAAATTATACGGTAATGAATGTAGGGCAGACGTTTTTTTACATTTTTTGAATGTTTTGAAAACACAGAGTACGTGAAATATCTTGCCCTTGTTATACATACGAGTAAACATACATATGTACCATATTATACGATAAAACGTATAAACGTATATATATATGTATATATATATATTATATATATATATTTATGTATATATATATAATATATATATTATATATATATATATATTTAGTATATATATATATATATATATATTATATATATATATATATATATTATATTTATGTAATATTATATATATATATATATATATATATATATATATCTATATATTTATATATATCTTTTAAAAAGAAAAAAAGAAGAAAGCACACCAGATGTTCTAGTTTACTTTTGCAAACAAGAAGTACAACTACGCCACACACTAATTGCTGTATATATTAAAAGCTCTTTGCTACTAAGTTACAATAAATACTTTAGGCCTGCGAAAAGTGAGCAAAAAAATTCAAACGACTTGCTTTATCGGGTGGACACAAATTGTGATGAAGATGTTAAGGACGATGGACCTACTTCTTTACCGTAAGTGGCGATGATGAAGATGACTTTGGGACTTCTTCGTTGCTGGTGATGATAGTGATGTTGTGCCTTCTTTGCTTTTAGTGGTGGTGATGATGATGATGACCGCTCTAAGCCTTCCTTGTTGATGATATAAACAAGGCTGAGCAGCCGTCTTTGTTCTTGATGATGATGATGATAATGACGTCAATAGCATTTAAGCTGATGCTGACATCATTGTTATGACCATTATCTAATAATGAGATGAAACAATAAGTATTTTGAAAGTGATAAGTTAAAATTTTCTTCGTTTAAAAACTCTGAAATGCGTCACTCAACCGACAAAACAAAAATTACAATATTACTTCATATATCTATATAACATCTTATCTATATAACATCTGTGATAAATATTGCATAGTTACGTCATTAGCTTTATACACAATTCTTCGCACTGAGACAAATTCACTAATATTGACTGGATATTTCGATCGATATTTTTATTTGCACATGTAAAACAAAAATTGGTTTATTTCATTACTGAAGGAATATTGGGGAACACGTTCTACTATACGTGATTGAGGGAGGCCATTTTTCCCTAAAGTATGGCTTTCACGAGGATATTGCTTGTTGATTTTTGCAGTAAATCTTGTTTTCATTTCCGTTTTCATTTCCAGAGCATATTTTTTTCCGATAGTTTTCATGGTTTCTGAGAGCAGGCGGGGGACAGAGGTTTCAAAGAGAGTGTATGGACTGCGCTTTGTTTCCTTTCTGGCTTTAAATGTTCGATTTTCTTTCGTTCTCCTATTCTTTAAAGAATATCTGCTCGACTTACCCAAGAGATATCTTGTTTCACGTAATATAATTACAAGTGATCAAAATTAGGCCACTGGCATCAAAATATAACGCATATTTAAAAAAGCTTCTGTTTCCCCATCAGTAAAAAATATTTATGTTTCCAGACTGACATGTATTTATGCCTCAGTAGGTATGTATTATCGTAATCCAGTAAAACAGTATTCTTTTACCCTTTGTCTCTTTGCATATGTGAAACAGGCAGAGAGAGAGAGAGGAGAGGGAGACAGGGAAAGAGAGAGAGAGGACGAGAGAGAGAGAGAG
>NC_061104.1:19935813-19945813 GCF_015104395.2 Macrobrachium nipponense
AGCGTGTTTTGTGGTAGGGTTTCTCTCGTTATGAAGGGGTGAGTGTTAAAAAATGTTTTTTTAGTCCTGGGTTTTTTTTTTTTAATCATTTTGTGAATTGTGGGATTGGTTTAAGATATCACATTTTTTCCCATAGTAGCAGAAAGTGGCGTGTTTTCTTTATTGGCGCATGTTTAGAAGAGACGTATTCGTCTTTGTGTTGATATATGCGTGTGTATGAATGATTTTCATACATGCGAAACTGTGCTTGAATTGCATTTTTTGCTGGGACAAAGAGCGCCCACTCGTTCTTACTCGCTCAGCGTAATTTCTGCTGAACCGGCCCAGAAGGGTATTAGGGTATTGCAAGGGGAAGGTGAGTAGTGGTCTGCCTCGGGGGGCATTGCTTACCGGGAGGGTGAAACTTTTTTTTTTTTTTTTTTTTTTTTTTTTTTTTTTTTTTTTTTTTTAGTGAGGGGTGAACTCCTTCTTTTTTTTTTCTTTGTGTCGGGGCATCGGGGATGAATTTGCCCTTGATAATGAATTTCCAATGCCAGGACATCAGCTGATAATGATTAGTTGATGATGTGAGATGCCCGTAGGGTTTTTTTTTTTTTAGAAAGAGATTTTTTTTCTCTTGAGTGAAGAGAAATGGAAATGAAATGCATATGGGATGTGTGTATGTTTACCTTATGCTTTTCAAGCACAATTATAATGGGGGACACAGTGATTATTTTTCTTTTTAATAGAGATTTGCTTGTGTTGGAGAGATTACTTTAAAATGGTGCTGTGTGGTGATGACTGATGTTGTCAATTGGTGATGCCATTGCCGAGTGATGATGATTGCTGACTGGTGATGAGTGATGACTGATGATGATTGATGATGATACCCGGGAGTGGTAATGGGGTTGTATGTGCCTGGTGGTGGGTGGGTGCCTCGTGTTGTATTTGGTGTATACTGGGGGAATTGCAATATTTAATGAACTTACTGGAGAATTATTACTATGGGGAATTCTTATTATCATTATTAATTGAGATATTTTACGGGGGGTTACTTAAGTAGAATTATCATTACTTGAGACATATTTTAAGAGAGATTTGAGATATTTCATGGGATATTATTTTATAATTATTACAGATAATTATATTATGGAGAATTATTACAATGAATTATGGGAGAAGTTTTGTAGTTATTTATTTATTGAGTTTTTATGACTTTAGAGAATATGTCAGTCGTTCATGGGTGATGAATCTGGCTGAATTTTGGTGAATTGTGCTGAATTTTGCTGAACTTTTGGTGAATTTTGTGCTGAATTTTTGGTGAATGGGCAAGCATTAACATTGGTGATGTTTTTCTATACTAATACTGGTGATTTTGATGATAGCAAGTGGTGATACAGCTGATAATGATACTTCTGATACTGGTGATTTGTTTTATATACTAATACGTGGGTGTTGCAAAGCTATCAAGGGTGGTGTTGTTGTTTTTTTTTTTATTTGGGAGGAACTAACAACACATTTTTTTTGTTTTTCTTGTTTTTATGAGTTCAGCAGATAATTGCTTGACATCTATGTGAGTCATGGAGTTAGTTAACAGTGCCGTTGATTTTTCTTTTTTTGGAAGTTAGCCATAGCTGGCACAAGTTTTTTATCATGGGTGAATTTGAATTTATTTTTTCTCTCCAGTTTGTGTTAATATTTTTTAAATATCTCAGTTTGTGACTTAGAGTCATTGTTCGGGAATGTGACGTGTTTATGATTTCAGCTGTTTGATGCTGCAGAGAGATATATGGGAGAATTTTTGCATTTTTTTGAATGCATACGTAATGGCAATACATTTTTTTTCTCTGGATATTTGTGTCCCAGAAGTTGTGGGGTTTCTTGCACAATACCTTTGTTGTATTTGTGACAATTTTGCCAGAGATAGGAAACTTGGCCAAGTTTCTAGTCTCCTATGTCGTAGTGCATATGGAGAAATCTTTGCTTAGACACTGAATTTGGAGTTTTGTTATAATGAGTTGTGGCACATTGGTGATTTTTTCTAGAATTTCCTAGACAGTTTTAGTTGCCGATTTTTTGCCCTTTTTCAGCAGTTATGCTAAGGAGAGAGTCTATAGTTTTTTACTATAACATTGAGTTACTCCCTTGAGAATTGGAGGTATATTATTTTGGAGATATAATTGGAGATATATTTTTGGCCGTTTTATATTTGCCTATGGTGGTGAGAGCTATGTTTAGTTCAATTATTTTGCAGCCATCTTTGTTGCAAATGGAGACACTTTTGAGGAGATATGTGGGGCAATATTTTTTTAGTGTGTCAGCTGGATGCTTTGAGTGTATTTTTTTGGAGATGGGATTTCATTTTTGATTATCCTGCATGGAGATTTAATATATTTTTTGGAGACATGTTTTATTCCACATGGAGTTATTGGTGAAATAGAGGTAAGTATTTTTTATTTACCGAAATAGAGGTGAATATTTTTTATTGCTGGAGTGGTGGTTTTTATTAACATGTGGTTATCGGGGAAATAAGAGGGAATATGGTGTGGTGTGGTTATTAATTAAATAGAGGAAATATTTTTATCACTGGAGGGGTGTTATTATTAATATGGTGATATATATATATATATATATATATATATATATATATATATATATATATATATATATATATATATATATAGTATGTGTGTGTGTGTGTGTGGATGACATTAATCTTTGGCGGGTGACCTTTTTGGTGGTTATGATTTTTTCTTGAATTGAATTCCTGGAGTTTTTTCGAGCCAAAAGAAGAGTTCTGTGGTTCTTTCTTTTTGGTTTCGTGATTAATTGGAGGCAAGTGGCATTACTGCATTACGAGTCCTATGGAGATGTTGTGCATTTTTTATGTTCACAAGTGTGTTATTTTTGGAGGCATATAATTGCTGAATTACGAGTTTATCGTAGTTTTTTTTTTTTATCCTGGATAGGTGATAATTTTTTTTTTATAATTGGGTAGTGTCATGTGAGAGATATGTCTTCGAGACAATCTTTGAGCAGCTTATTCATATCCTGGAGATAATTTCGTGGAATGTGCTTACTTAGTGTCAGTATAGAACCTTTTTTTTTTAGAATCATGGGTTTCTGAACTTGCGAGTCTGACTAGACATTTTTTATGCTGCTGTTCAAGCATACGTGTCCGCAGGTGGATTTTTTGCTGACAGTGCTGTGATGATTCCGGTGTGATGACTCTCTTCCTCTAGTGGTGATTGCTCAGAGTTTTGCATAATATACATAACGCGGGGTTATGTATATCATGCATATATTATGTGCTTTGTGATGGGGAGAATGCATGTATTATTATTGCGGTTATTATTAATTTTTTTTTCTTTTTTCTTTTTTTCCGTTTCCTACGAGAGATGTAATTGGGGATTCAGCTTTAAATAGCATTTCTTTTTGGACGGGAGATGTAATTTATCGGGGTTGTGATTTACATAAATGGGCGTTTGACATTAAGTCTAATTGTAATTAATTATGTGAGCAGTAAAGGGTTTTTACTGTTAAACATTGGAGATTTTTACCGGTTTTGTGGGTTGCTGTAATATCAGAGCTTGAGAGAACATTTTTGAATTTTGGGTCTGGGCTTTTTATGTTATTTTTTTTTCTTGGGCTCATTACCTTTTTTGTCTGTTTTTTACTTGTGAGAACTTTCGAGTTTGAAATGTGAGTGCAAAGTCTGTGGAGTTACTGTGAGTTCTGGATTGTGTGTGCTGATGTGTGAATTTGGAGAATTAAATTAGAGAACTTAATATTTTTTTTTTTTGCTGAGATGTCATAATGACTCATGATTTAGTGGTCATATAAAGTGGAGTTAATTGGGAGACGTTCAGTTAGTATTTCTGACTTTTTGTGATCATTATCTGATAGAAGTAGTATGTCTGGGGTTAATTTTTTCTTTGATTGACCGATGACTTGACTGACATACTTAAACACACCATAATCGTCATTCCTGACGCTAGCAAGACGCCCACCAGCCGTGCAGAGATGTTGCTGTCGTTTGTCCAGGGTACTTACGAGAGTTTCTACGAGTCTACAGAGTTCTACAGCGCTTTTGGGTCTATAGAAGCCGTTAGATGTTTCCACTGGGAGGCATTCCGCCTTCCTATAGCTTGCTACAGTCTGTGCAGGAAGTTGCAGACAAAGAGGGATATTCAAGAAGTCCAAAATGAGAGAAAATTTATACCCCAAGTGTTACTGGAGATGAAGCGTGATAGACTTTACTTTATAATGCCAGAGTCGTGCAGTTATTACTATATTTTGTTTTGAGCCGGCCAATGTGTTTTATATATATAAGCTGTTTTATGTGACCTATGGCTAGGCAGGGGCTAGCCAGGGTAGTGGCCGAGGTACTGTCATAAATAAAGACTGATAATATGTTCGTTGTGACATTTCTAGGAATTTACAGATTCATCATATTTAACTTCCCATAGAGACAGAGTCTGAAGCGACGACCTGAGAAAGCTGACATCTCTTTCTGGGATGGTGTGATACGAAGATGCATACTTAAGCAGGTCAATGTTCGTTCTGTAGATATGTGAGTTCATGAGGGCTTGTTCAAGGTGCCTTAGAAAACTGGCTGTGACCAGTTACCAGAGTGTGAGTTCGTGTGTACATGTACGAACTATGTCTGTTCATAACGGGTAGTTTTAGGCCGAAACTAGGGAGACAGCTATGGGAGAAAACGCAAAATGCTGGGATAGCTCTGCGAAAGTCTATTTGTTTCAGTGTTAAAGTTCCAGGCTGCAATGGGTGAGTTATCATACTTTAGCCAAAGGGATGGCTTGTTGTCTGTTTGACATTTTGTAAAGATGTTCCATTTTGTTTAACCTTTTGACTTTGTCTTTACAATTGTGTGTATCCTCACTAGTGTGTTCTCCTGTCTTTTAAACAGGCGGTTCTAGTGAGGGGTCCTAGTGAGGGGACCGAGTGTCCTAGTGAGGGGACTGTGTTTTGGAGAAGAGATAATTGGTTTGACTAATTACTGATTAAGACATTTAAATACCGGGGGGTTATCTGAGTTAGTTGTCTGTGAGACTTGAACTATTATCTTTCCATTGTTGATCCTGTAAGAACTTGAGTTATTCAACTAGTACTTTACTTTGAATAAACATTATATTTTTTGTAACTCCGACTCTGATTTGATGACCTGATGGAATGGAGAGAGAGAGAGAGAAGAGAGAGAGAGAGAGAGAGGAGAGAGAGCTTTTGCCAGTGATCGCTTTGAGAGAGAGAGAGAGAGAAGGGACTGAGGGTTATCAGTTCGCCTAACGCTCAAGTTAATGCATACCAAAATGTTAAATACCGGCAGCGGATAGGTAACATATTATATATAATATATATATATATATATATATATATATGTGTGTGTGTGTGTGTGTGTGTGTGTGTGTGTGTGTGTGTGTGTGTGTGTGAAATTTTTGCGCTCGTAAATCCAAGCAAATAAATGTATCCAACATGTAAGTCTGGGTAAGGAAAGGTTACTTATTTGAACAATCACGACAATAAAAAAAATTACTTTATTAACCTTAGATTATGGGATCATAAAATTGCTTGTCTTTGGTAATATTCTTTGATCTAGCAGATTTAAATTGCAATGATTTTGTACGTCTTAATGAAATTGAATTTTTCATCATTTGAACTCCTTGTCACAAGAATTACGCGTTTCTGTTAAATTCTCTTTAATATAATTGCATCTAATTAATCTAATGCACATAATAACTATAAAATTAAAAATGAATTATCTGATATCTGTTGAATGTCAATGATACTTCGTGTGGATTTAAATATTTACCGATAACAAAGAATAATAAAAAAAAAATCTTCTTACCGCCCTTCTCCTATCTCCCATGTTCTATAACAGGACCCTGGAATTACAGCGAAATGGTGGCGAAAGGAAATAAGGAATAATCCGATGTTAAAGGATGAAGTATTACACAGTTGCTATTTTTCCTCTCCCTTAAATCCGTCCACTTTCCTCCCCTCGCCTTAATTCGCACCATAGATTATCCCAATAATGGTTATCAAACAAACTCTGAAATCTATGGTTTGAATTTTCCTTTCCAGAGACTCTTAAGCACCTGTAATCTCCTACAGGGCGGAAAAGATCCTTTTCTCCGTTTGCACAGTGTGAGTGTGAAATCATCATCTAGAATTCCGAATCACGAAGCCTCTCTTCCAAGTTTCTCCTGAGAGTGTGTTTGCTTTTTCTTTGCTCCTGAGGTTCATTTGTTTCGCTGTTCCGATGCCAAGACACGATTTTGTCCATTAGATCTGGTCGCTCTCTCGCCTCTCCTAATGGATGTCCCAGTAATATTTTTCCGGGACATAGTGAGGGTAGAATTAATGTGGAGCTTGACTGAAAGGGTGCATCTGTGAATGTGGTGTATGTATGTATGCGTATATACTTTCACCATCAAGCCTTTCCCCTAACAGAGGAGGCTTTGCTAAAACATACTGATTAAACCCCATTTCCACAAACGTGTTTTCCTTCATTCCCTTAATATGCTGCAAGCAATTCAAAACACAATGATCCATTTTTGTCACTTATGCCATCCTTCGTGTTTTTTCAGTCTCCTTGCTCTACATAAACAAGGTAACTAGCTCACCCCAATATCTTACGAATAGTTCTCCATAATACCTTATAATCAATTTCCAAACTTGCATCCCTTAAACAATAGTTGGCTCACGGTCCCTTTTCACACATCATGACTTCCAAACAAGTGCCGAGATTTTGGTATCCATTGCTTCCCACATTCTGTGATTCACCAAATCTGTGATTCAGTTATTCCGTTATTGACGTACACTGATGTTCATCTCTCCTCTTATCTTACCTCATCCGCCACATTATTGAGAAATGAACGTAGTTCGGTGACCTCCAGTAACCCAATACAGAAATATTGTAATGAATGTTGACTGATAGATTTATATTTTCGGCTTCCATTTACTTAGATAACGTTATACATTTATTATTTCTTAGAAAATTATAATCGTGAGTATATACCGAAATCGCAAAATCAATTGATAGTACACATATCATTTAGAATATCAATCAAATATTTACAGTATATTGTATAGGTATATATATATATATATATATATATATATATATATATATAATATATATATATATATATTATATATATAAACTTCCGAGCTCTTTCACCATTTGACTGTTGTAAGTCTCAGGTATTTTTTTTAGTAAGTGTTGTCTAATGGACAGAGAAACAAGGAACTGTCACCCTTTTCTATGCAACATTATTTCAAAACATCCTCGCAGACAAATATATGCAATGGCCCTAATAGCTTAAAAGCCTGCTAAATGGCTCGGAAATTCTGTTAAATTAAACCCCCTTTCCTCAAAATGTATATTCGTTTTGCAGTTCATTAAAAGCACTTAATTCCACTAAGTTGGGCAAAACAGCGGCAAACCATTTTTTTTTTAGATCCCTGGTGATTTTAACTGATTTGTGATGATGTTTTACTGTTGTCATTTGTTAGGGAAATGTTAAAAATGCAAGAAGTAGATGTAGGAGATTCTTCAAATAAAGTGTATTGATGAAAAATTAATACCATACGATGGTACAGATAATACATGATATATATATATATAATATATATATATATATATATATATATATATATATATATATATATATATATATATATATATGTATAACAGAATCACGAAAATTTGGAACGTGATAAATTCATAAATTAAGGTATAAGTTTATTTTTCCCTCGTGGCTTATACCTTTATTATATATATATATATATATATATATATATATATATATATATATATGCATATATATATATATATATTCACATATATATAGTGTATATATATATATATATATATATATATATATATATATATATATATATATATAAGTATATATATATATATATATATGTGTGTGTGTGTGTGTGTGTAAATGTATGTATGTATGTATGTATATGCCACATACACTTTGAAACTCGTCTAGCAATTTCATTCAAACTTGGTGCATTTACCATCTGGAAAGGAATGCTGAGGGTTAAGACATCATTAGCACCAAAGTGGTTAGGGTGTGTGGGAAAGGGGTGAAATATAAAGATAACCCAAAACTACAGATATTAGTGTCTAACCCATAGTTTTCGAGGTCTCTGAGATGAATGTGACACTCCTGATGCCCTTCAAGTCCAAATTAAGCCCCGATAGAAAAGGGGAGAAGAGAGAGTGTGGGAAGGGAGTGAATTGTAAAAATAACCGAAAACAACAGATATTAGTGTCTAAACCATAGTTTTTGAGGTTGCTGAGATGAATAGTGACACTTCCAATGCCCTTTAAGTCCAGTTCAGACTGATAAGAAGGGGGATAAGAAGGGCTGGAAAGGGGGTGACATGCAAAAATAACAGAAAACGACAGGTATTAGTGCTTAATCCATAGTTTTTGAGGTCACCGAGTTGAATAGTAACACTCCTGATGCCCTTCAAAATTGTCAAAGATGCTGGGCAATGTAACTGAAGCAACTATCCTAACAGGAAAGGGAGAGATTGAGAGAGCTTTTGGCAGAGGGGGTTTTGGGAGAGAGGAGAGAGAGAGAGAGAGAGAGAGAGAGAGAGAGAGAGAGAGAGAGAGTTTATCAGTTCGTATTTAGAGATTTCCGGGGAAATGCTGGTTTGGTCAGCTAGTATATATATATATGTATGTGCATATGTTTGTGTATGTGTGTATTATTGGTAAAAATCGCCATTAAATTTTTAAAAAAATGTGGTTAGAAAAACTTATCCAAGAGTTACCATCCAGTTCTTTATTAACTCGCTTGAACTGCCCCCCCCCTCCCCCCCCCCCTCCCCCCCCCCCCCCCCCCCCCCACCTCTCTCTCTCTCTATCGTCCCTCTCTCCTCTCTTCTCTCTCTCTCAAAGTGCGCGTGGAGTATGTGTCTAATGTCTGGGAAGCAAAACCCATAGCTCACATGAATCGCTGACCTGAATTAAAGCAAAAAATATTATAGAGAGAGAGAGAGAGAGAGAGAGAGAGAGAGAGGGTAACATCGCATGGTTGCTAGTATAATGAAAATCTAGCTCTACATGAAAATAATCAAACGAGAGACAGACACGCAGACGGAAAGACAGGAGAGAGAGAGAGAGAGAGAGAGAGAGAGAGAGAGAGAGAGAAGCCTTCACAAAACACTCAGAAAGTGTGTGCAATCCCACAGGTGTGATTGCAATACAAGAGAAATTGAAAATGCTCCTTTAGTGGCCTCTTGGATATAGGCCTGCGAATGTAATTCAGAATTAAGGGACCAAAGGAATGGCTTTAGAAGGTCTGGGGTGCGGGAATTTATCTGAATGAACGTGTATTAGGACGGCGACTCTCAATGTCACTTGAAGTTGGCTGAAATGTCAAATTTAGAATTATCTGAGCACATAGACTGTAAGAAGACTGTAAATGAGCGTTTTGCATTCAGTTTAAGGAACTGTCTAAATGCATAAATTTAGCCTATTGCCTACAAAACCAGTAAAAGAAATAGATATTAATTTCTTGAAGTATATTAGTAAATCACGATACACTTGTAAACAAACTCTCTCTAAAGTAAAGTAATATATTATAAAGTTAGCATAATTTTACCATGCTTTTAGAATGTTCCCAGTACGAAATAAAAAAAGAAAAAAAATAACCTATTTAAACTACATTTGCAGGCAAACATCCTGCAAAAAATAATTCAGCCACAAGTATACTGGTGCTGGTAAGAGCTCAGTAATCGAAATTGTAAAGTATAATGTGACCACGTCTAAGAAGACTAAACGATATGGTAAACCGCTGCCATAAACAGTTTCAGGTATTCATTTCTTTTTTATTAAATGTTTACACACAACAATGACAGAAAAATGTTACACCGGTCTCCAATTTGAAGTCGGAACAAGAGTCACTGACATTGTATGTCGTAATTATAAGTATATACCATTTAGACTTTCAAGAAGGGTTGTGTTCCCATA
>NC_061104.1:19951192-19984599 GCF_015104395.2 Macrobrachium nipponense
ATGAATCGGTTTGTTTATCCGATTGCTTTTTGTCCGTGAATCATTTATGCTTGTTTGACTATTTAATAGTAACGTTTTACAAAAATATTATGTCATGTGTTTTACAAAATTTCCTACAAAGCTCAATGAATTATGGTTCAGTCGTGTGGAAAGAATGAAGAATGATAGTTCGGTGAAAAGTCTGTATAATTCGGGAGCGTTAGCTTGAAGGAAGATAATGAGGCATAAAAACGGAAGGAGAGATGGCTAACAATAATCAAATACATTTTGAGGATGGGTATAGGATGAATCAGCTTTGGCGGAGGTTTGGTGTCACCGAAAGCTTCTATACACTTTCAATGCATTTTATACAATACCTATGAATGGTGAATGCATAGAATGTTAATGCTACGATTAAATAATAGATTATAAAATTATTGCTAGCGTAAGCAGTTTGCTTTCTTGTTCTGATAAACCGAAAGAACAGAGGCCCTTTAGGCAGTATATGTCATTTTATCAATCTTTGAATTTAGTTGAGATAAAGAATCAAAGAATCATTATTATTCCGCATTATTATTATTATTATTATTATTATTATTATTATTATTATTATTATTATTATTATTATTATTGAGAAGAATATTTAAGAAGACGAACCCTATTCATGGGAGAATAATGAGTTGCTTCAAGGAGGAAGGTTAAATGTATATTTTATTATTACTAAAGAAACAGTTTTACATGACTAATAGCACTGTTAGCATATCTAATCCCGAAGGAAAACCATACTCTAAAGCCTCACGATCATAAATCATAATTGGGTGAGAATTCATTAGGATTTTTTATATGAAACATATCAACTCCTTTTGCTCTCTGTGTTATCAATACCAAATGGTTTCTTCAAGAAACCGAGTGAACACATAGGATACATTGGCTCAGTCCTGACAATTGCAAATGAATAGTTCGAAAGAAGATGACACTTCAGACTTCTTTTGAATAATAATGTTTCACAGTTTTGAATGCTAATGGTCACCTATCACCTCAGTTCTATCCCAAATACATTTTGATAAATAAGATAGTTACTTCCACAGAGATCCCCCCCCCCTCTAACCCCCCCTTCTCTCTCTCTCTCATTCCAAACATTTCCTTACTCTCTCTCCCTCTCTCTCATTCCAAACATTTCCTTACTCTCTCTCTCTCTCTCTCTCTCTCTTTCTCTCTCTCTCTCCCGTTCTCTTTCCAAACAACCCCTGACTTTCTCTCTCTCTCCCTCTCTCTCATTCCAAACGATCCCCGAATAGCGACCATAAGTGACGCCTTTGATAAATTCAAAGACTTCTGATGAATAAACAACGACGCTTCATTTTGCTCCTCGCAATTATTAATGAAGAGCAAAGGCAGGAGGAGGAGGAGGAGGTTCCAGCAACAAGTTTGTAGTTTCAGGAGGCGCAGGTCTTGATTACTATTGAAAGGAATGGGTTGAGATATTACTCATGGAAATCAATCGTAATTGTGGTACTCTCTCTCTCTCTCTCTCTCTCTCTCTCTCTCTCTCTCTCTCTCTCTCTCTGTCCACACACTCATATATATATATATATATATATATATATATATATATATATATATATATATACTATATATATATATACTATATGATCTATATCATATATATATATTGATGATATCACACTATATATATATATATATTATATAGATATATATATATATATATATATATATATATATATATATATATATATATATATTTGTGTATGTGTGCGTTCGCGCGCATTAAGAGACTTAGACGTTAAGACAAAGAATGATAAGAAAACAATGGTAAGTACAAAAATACAATGAACTTTTATACATGGGTGTCTTCGGTTGACCGTACTTTATACCCTTGTTTCTCTGCTCTTACATTCCCAAATTTAAAAAAAAATGGGAGAGAGAGAAAGTAGCTGCATTACCTTCTCTCAAGAGAGTGGTTCTTTCCAGTGGAATTGTCCATTCTATTTCGCTTTCCATTCCACGAGAATTCCTCAGAGACTGCGGGGGGATATTTCAGCTCCTTACTGGGGCAGTAGGAAAACCCGACTACGTTTGGTGAATCTGTTGTTTGTCTTAGTTACTAGGTTGAATTTTCTAGGGACGTTTAGTTGATCTGCTCTGTTGTGTAGGAAGATCAATGTAGTCTCTGTCGTAACAATGATCTTAGTAAAACAGAAGGAGTAATATGGGAACACAACCCTTCTTGAAAGTCTAAATGGTATATACTTCTAGTTACGACATTCAATGTCAGTGACTGTTGTTCCGACTTCAAATTGGAGACCGGTGTAACATTTTCTGTCATAGTTGTGTAAACATTTAATAAAAGAAATGAATGCCTGAAACTGTTTATGGCAGCGGTTTACCACATCTTTTAGTCTTCTTAGACGTGGTCACATTATACTTTACAATTTCGATTACTGAGCTCTTACCAGCACCAGTATACTTGTGGCTGAATTATTTTTTGCAGGATGTTTGCCTGCAAATGTAGTTTAAATAGGTTATTTTTTTTCTTTTTTTATTTCGTACCGGGAACATTCTAAAGCATGGTAAAATTATGCTAACTTTTATAATATATTACTTTTGAGAGAGTTTGTTTACAAGTGTATCGTGATTACTAATATACTTCAAGAAATTAATATCTATTTCTTTTACTGGTTTTGTATGCAATAGGCTAAATTTATGCATTCAGACAGTTCCTTACTCTGAATGCAAAAAGCTCATTTATAGTCTTCTTACAGTCTATGTGTTCAGATAATTCTAAATTTGACATTTCAGCCAACTTCAAGTGACATTCAGAGTCGCCGTCCTAATACACATTCATTCAGATAAATTCCCGCACCCCAGACCTTCTAAAGCCATTCCTTTGTCCCTTAATTCTGAATTACGTTCACAGGCCTATATCCAAGAGGCCACTAAAGGAGCATTTTCAATTTCTCTTGTATTGCAATCACACCTGTGGGATTGCACACACTTTCTGAGTGTTTTGTGAAGGCTTCTCTCTCTCTCTCTCTCTCTCTCTCTTTCTCTCTCTCTCTCTCTCTCTCCTGTCTTTCCGTCTGCGTGTCTGTCTCTCGTTTGATTATTTTCATGTAGAGCTAGATTTTCATTATACTAGCAACCATGCGATGTTACCCTCTCTCTCTCTCTCTCTCTCTCTCTCTCTCTCTCTCTCTCTCTCTCTATAATATTTTTTGCTTTAATTCAGGTCAGCGATTCATGTGAGCTATGAGTTTTGCTTTCCAGACATTAGACACATACTCCACGCGCACCTTGAGAGAGAGAGAGAGAGAGAGAGAGAGAGAGAGAGAGAGAGGAGGGGGGGGGGTGGGGGGGGGGGGGGGGGGGGGGGGCCATTCAAGCGAGTAATAAAGACTGGATGTAACTCTTGATAAGTTTACCATTTTTTAAAAATGGCGATTTTTACCAATAATACACACATACACAAACATATGCACATACATATATATATACTAGCTGACCAAACCAGCATTTCCCCGGAAATCTCTAAATACGAACTGATAAACAAACTCTCTCTCTCTCTCTCTCTCTCTCTCTCTCTCTCTCTCCTCCCAAAACCCCCTCTGCTCTCTCAATCTCTCCCTTTCCTGTTAGGATAGTTGCTTCAGTTACATTGCCCAGCATCTTTGACAATTTTGAAGGGCATCAGGAGTGTTACTATTCAACTCGGTGACCTCAAAAACTATGGATTAAGCACTAATACCTGTCGTTTTCTGTTATTTTTGCATGTCACCCCCTTTCCAGCCCTTCTTATCCCCGTTCTTATCAGGCTGAACTGGACTTAAAGGGCATTGGAAGTGTCACTATTCATCTCAGCAACCTCAAAAACTGTTGTTTTCGGTTATTTTTACAATTCACTCCCTTCCCACACTCTCTCTTCTCCCCTTTTCTATCGGGGCTGAATTTGGACTTGAAGGGCATCAGGAGTGTCACATTCATCTCAGAGACCTCGAAAACTATGGGTTAGACACTAATATCTGTAGTTTTGGGTTATCTTTATATTTCACCCCTTTCCCACACACCCTAACCACTTTGGTGCTAATGATGTCTTAACCCTCAGCATTCCTTTCCAGATGGTAAGTGCACCAAGTTTGAATGAAATTGCTAAACGAGTTTCAAAGTGTATGTGGCTTATACATACATACATACATTCACACACCAACACACACACACACACATATATATATATATATATATATTATATTATATATATATATATATAGAATATATATATATATCTATATACACTATATATATGTGAATATATATATATATATATATATATGTATATATATATATATATAGTCTCAGTAATTGGGCGGCTACTTGGAAATCTTAGCTTGATGATAAATAACAGTGCCAAGACCAGGAAGAACATTCTTTATTTAACGAGCTTTCGAGGTTCAAACCTCATCTTTAGGCTGAAAAATGACAGGGATGAGAAATCACTAAAAATTACATTAAAATTAAATTGTCTTATTAAAAGCTTCAGTAAAAACATCAAAATAAAACGAACATTACATACTACTAAAAATTACGATAAAACTAAAACCAAAACGCAAAACATACAAAAACAGAAATAAAAATGAAATAATATGAAAGGTAAACAAACTACCCTCAAAAAATAAAATGGCTAACGACCCACTTTGTGTACCTACTATGAAACTATATGATCGCTAGTTGAATACCGGACGAGTTGTTGTTCAATTCCGGTTTCATTTTCTTAATAAACAGCGACTCTGAAATTAAAAGGTCCAGTCTATTTGAGCAAAAAGACAGTACTCTCAAAATCTAGGTGAGTGAGGATGGTCCTGTGCTAAACTGTGTTCCCTTATGGCAGAAAAAGGTGGTTTAGAAAGAGGAAACCTAGTTCTAACGGAAGACCTCTGTGTTCCAAAATTCTGTGCCTAAGCCAGCGGGAACTGGATCAAAACCCACGTATCGCAGAGCACACTGCGAACAGGTAAACAAGTAAACGCAAACTCGAATTAAGGTCCACAGGAAGAGCAGGCTTCTCCCTCAAAAGTGATCCTACAGTAAAATGGTTAGTAAAAACAAACCTGAAACTAACTTGAGGAAAACTGTGCTTAAGTATTTCTTGTAACTTTTTTCGTACCAAGTAGCTACTATGACCAAGGAAAGGCAATTTAATATACTTTACATCTTTACTAGCAGTACTGTACACCGGTCTGGGACAAAAGGTTTCTCATCTAGAAAATTTTTCAGAACTTTGTAAAAGACAAATACGGGATAAGAATTTTCGGAAAAATAATTCTGGAGGAAGAACCATGTCTTGATGAAATAAATTAAAATCACAGCAGACATTGTAAGCTCTATTTATCATAGTACGTATTGAATTAATTTTAAACAACTTTTGGTGAAAAACTAAGATAATTTAATCCCAAGCCAGTAAAAGTACTTTTCCTATAAACGGAAGTCTCAAATTTACCTCTATTTCTGTGTACCTGAACATCTAAAAATGACAACATATTATCCTGTTCTGTCTCACAAGTAAAAGAAATATTAGGATGACGAGAATTAAATTATTCAAAAAATAAATCCACGTGTGAACGTTCACACGTGGATTTATTTTTTGAATATTTAATTCTCGTCATCCTAATATTACTTTTACTTGTGAGACAGAACAGGATAATATGTTGTCATTTTTAGATGTCAGGTACACAGAAATAGAGGTAAATTTGAGACTTCCGTTTATAGGAAAAGTACTTTTACTGGCTTGGGATTAAATTATCTTAGTTTTTCACCAAAGTTGTTTAAAATTAATTCAATACGTACTATGATAAATAGAGCTTACAATGTCTGCTGTGATTTTAATTTATTTCATCAAGACATGGTCTTCCTCCAGAATTATTTTTCCGAAAATTCTTATCCCGTATTTGTCTTTTACAAAGTTCTGAAAAATTTTCTAGATGAGAAATTTTGTCCCAGACCGGTGTACAGTACTGCTAGTAAAGATGTTAAAGTATATTAAATTGCCTTTCCTTGGTCATAGTAGCTACTTGGTACGAAAAAAGTTACAAGAAATACTTAAGCACAGTTTTCCTCAAGTTAGTTTCAGGTTTGTTTTTACTAACCCTTTTACTGTAGGATCACTTTTGAGGGAGAAAAAAAAGCCTGCTCTTCCTGTCGGACCTTAATTCGAGTGTCGTTTACTTGTTTACCTGTTCGCAGTGTGCTCTGCGATACGTGGGATCCAGTTCCCGCTGGCTTAGGCACAGAATTTTGGAACACAGAGGTCTTTCCGTTAGAACTAGGTCCTCTTTCTAAACCACCTTTTTCTGCCATAAGGGAACCACAGTTTAGCACAGGACCATCCTTTCACTCACCTAGATTTTAGAGTACTGTCTTTTTGCTCAAATAGACTGGACCTTTTAATTTCAGAGTCGCTGTTTATTAAGAAATGAAACCGGAATTGAACAACAACTCGTCCGGTATTCAACTAGCGATCATATAGTTTCATAGTAGGTACACAAAGTGGGTCGTTAGCCATTTTATTTTTGAGGGTAGTTTGTTTACCTTTCATATTATTTCATTTTTATTTCTGTTTTTGTATGTTTTGCGTTTTGGTTTTAGACGTTTTAGTGTCGTAATTTTTAGTATGTATGTATGTTCGTTTTATTTTATGTTTTTTACTGAAGCTTTTAATAAGACAATTAATTTTAATGTAAATTTTAGTGATTTCTCATCCCTGTCATTTTTTCAGCCTGAAGATGAGGTTTTGAACCTCGAAAGCTCGTTAAATAAAGAATGTTCTTCCTGGTCTTGGCACTGTTATTTATCATCAAGCTATATATATATATATATATATATATATATATATATATATATAAATAAAGGTATAAGCCACTAGGGAAAAATAAACTTATACCTTAATTTATGAATTTATCACGTTCCAAATTTTCGTGATTCTGTTATACATACATATATATATATATATATATATATAATATATATATATATATATATATATATATATATATTATATTATATATATCATGTATATCTGTACCATCGTATGGTATTAAAAAGAATCTTCATCAATACACTTTATTTGAAGAATCTCCTACATCATACTTCTTGCATTTTTAACATTTTCCCTAACAAATGACAACAGTAAAATCATCAAATCAGTTAAAATCACTAGGGATCTAAAAAAAAAAAAATGGTTGCCGCTGTTTGCCCAACTTAGTGGAATTAAGTGCTTTTAATGAACTGCAAAACGAATATACATTTTGAGGAAAGGGGGTTTAATTTAACAGAATTTCCGAGCCATTTAGCAGGCTTTTAAGCATTAGGGGCCATTGTATATATTTGTCTGCGAGGATGTTTTGAAATAATGTTGCATAGAAAAGGGTGACAGTTCCTTGTTTCTCTGTCCATTAGACAACACTTACAAAAAAAATACCTGAGGACTTACAACAGTCAAATGGTGAAAGAGCACGGAAGTTTCTATATATATATATATATATATATATATATATATATATATATATATATATATATATATATATATATATATATATATATATATATATATATATATATATATATATATATATACCTATACATGTTCTGTAAATATTTGATTCATATTCTAAATGACGTGTGTACTATATTCAATTGATTTTGCGATTTCGGTATATACTCACGATTATAATTTTCTAAGAAATAATAAATGTATAACGTTATCTAAGTAAATGGAAGCCGAAAATATAAATCTATCAGTCAACATTCATTACAATATTTCTGTATTGGGTTTACTGGAAGTCACGAACTACGTTCATTTCTCAATAATGTGGCGGATGAGGTAAGATAACAGGAGAGATGAACCTCAGTGTACAGTGAATAACGGAATAACTGAATCACAGATTTGGTGAATCACAGAATGTGGGAAGCAATGAATACCAAATCTCGGCACTTGTTTGGAAGTCATGATGTGTGAAAAGGGACTGTGAGCCAACTATTGTTTAAGGGATGCAAGTTTGGAAATTGATTATAAGGTATTATGGAGAACTATTCGTAAGATATTGGGGTGAGCTAGTTACCTTTTTTATGTAGAGCAAGGAGACTGAAAGAACACGAAGGATGGCATAAGTGACAAAAATGGATCATTGTGTTTTGAATTGCTTGCAGCATATTAGGGAATGAAGAAAACACGCTTGTGGAAATGGGGTTTAATCAGTATGTTTAGCAAAGCCTCCTCTGTTAGGGGAAAGGCTTGATGGGAAAGTATATACGCATACATACATACACCACATTCACAGATGCACCCCTTTCAGTCAAGCTCCACATTAATTCTACCCTCACTATGTCCGGAAAAATATTACTGGGACATCCATTAGGAGAGGCGAGAGAGCGACCAGATCTAATGGACAAAATCGTGTCTTGGCATCGGAACAGCGAAACAAATGAACCCCAGGAGCAAAGAAAAAGCAAACACACTCTCAGGAGAAACTTGGAAGAGAGGCTTCGTGATTCGGAATTCTAGATGATGATTTCACACTCACACTGTGCAAACGGAGAAAAGGATCTTTTCCGCCCTGTAGGAGATTACAGGTGCTTAAGAGTCTCTGGAAAGGAAAATTCAAACCATAGATTTCAGAGTTTGTGTGATAACCATTATTGGGATAATCTATGGTGCGAATTAAGGCGAGGGGAGGAAAGTGGACGGATTTAAGGCAGAGGAAAAATAGCAACTGTGTAATACTTTAACATCGGATTATTCCTTATTTCCTTTCGCCACCATTTTGCTGTAATTCCAGGGTTCTGTTATAGAACATGGGAGATAGAAGAAGGGCGGTAAGAAGATTTTTTTTATTATTCTTTGTTATTGGTAAATATTTAAATCCACACGAAGTATCATTGACATTCTTCAACATATCAGATAATTCATTTTTAATTTTATAGTTATTATGTGCATTAGATTCATTAGATGCAATTATATTAAAGAGAATTTAACAGAAACGCGTAATTCTTGTGACAAGGAGTTCAAATGATGAAAAATTCAATTTCATTATTAAGACGTACAAAATCATTGCAATTTAAATCTACTAGATCAAAGAATATTACCATAGACAAGCAATTTTATGATCCCATAATCTAAGGTTAATAAAGTCATTTTTTTTTATTTTTTTTTGTCGTGATTGTTCAAATAAGAACCTTTCCTTACCCAGACTTACAAGGCAAATAAATGGATCATTATTTGCTTGGATTTACGAGCGCAAAAATTTCACACACACACACACACACACACACACACACACACACACATATATATATATATATATATATATATATATATATATATATATATATATATATGTTACCTATCCGCTGCCGGTATTTAACATTTTGGTATGCGTTAACTTGAGCGTTAGGCGAAACTGATAACCCTCAGTCCCTTTTCTCTCTCTCTCTCTCTCTCTCTCTCTCTCTCTCTCTCTCTTTTCTCTCCCTCTCTCTCTCTCAAAGCGATCACTGGCAAAAGCTCTCTCTCTCTCTCTCTCTCTCTCTCTCTCTCCATTCCATCAGGTCATCAAATCATAGTCGGAGTTACAAAAAAATAGAATGTTTATTCAAAGTAAAGTACTAGTTGAATAACTCAAGTTTCTTACAGGATTCAACAATGGAAAGATAAATAGTTCAATTCTCACAGACCAACCATTGAATAACTCAAGGTTCTACCGGATCAAAACAAAATGGAAAGAATAAGTTCAAGTCTCACAGACAACCAGTTGAATAACTCAAGTTCTTACAGGATCAACAATGGAAAGATAATAGTTCAAGTCTCACAGACAACTAACTCAGATAACCCCCCCGGTATTTAAATGTCTTAATCAGTAATACGTCACACCAATTATCTTTTCTCCAAAACTCAGTCCCCTCACTAGGACACTCGGTCCCCTCACTAGGACACTCGGCCCCCTCACTAGAACCGCCTGTTTAAAAGACAGGAGAACTCACTAGTGAGCATACACACAATTATAAAGACAAAGTCAAAAGGTTAAACAAAATGGAACATCTTTACAAAATGTCAAACAGACAACAAGCCATCCCTTTGGCTAAAGTATGATAACTCACCCATTGCAGTCTGGAACTTTAACACTGAAACAAATAGACTTTCGCAGAGCTATCCCAGCATTCTGCCTTTTCTCCCATAGCTGTCTCCCTAGTTTCGGCCTAAAACTACCCGTTATGAACAGACATAGTTCGTACATGTACACACGAACTCACACTCTTTGGTAACTGGTCACAGCCAGTTTTCAAAGGCACCTTGTACAAGCCCTCGTGAACTCACATATCTACAGAACAAACATTGACCTGCTTAAGTAAGCATCTTCGTATCACACCATCCCAGAAAGAGATGTCAGCTTTCTCAGGTCGTCGCTTCGGACTCTGTCTCTATGGGAAGTTAAATATGATGAATCTGTAAATTCCTAGAAATGTCACAACGAGCATATTATCAGTCTTTCTTTATGACACACACACACACACACACACACACACACACACACACATATATATATAGTATATATATATATATATATATATATATTATATACATATTTATACATACATATATATATATATATATATATATATATATATATATATATATATATATATAGATATACATACGTCTGACTGTTTCGATTTCAAGCTTTCATTATGGGTTTATTGATTCCATGCCATCATTAGAGGTTACATTTAAATCGGAATAACTGCATTGTTATTTCAGCTTTCGTATTTGTCGAATATTTTTCACTTGCTCTCCTAATCAATTCGGAGAAGGTTGCATAATCACTATAAGAAGGCCTGTTAAGGCTAGGACCGAACGAGACTGATTGAATAAAGTTAATGTTTTAAAAGGAAATCGTGAAAGAATTTCAGAATCTCGCTCAAAGCCTCTACTAAATAGATTCTGGTATCTTCTAGGGCGCCCTGTTATTGGATTACTAAATTTCTTCCCGTCGGAATTTCAAACTTCAGTGGAATTTGAAATGCTACCGAGAAGTTGTCGGTAGTCGCACTTGGAAGCACTATAGAGTTTTTTTCTTAGAGCTTTTCAAACTTACTAGTATTTCTCTTTGTCTCTGTATCTATTTGGTATCCCCCCTCCCCACCCTCTCTCTCTCCCTCTCTCTCTCTCTCTCTCTCTCTCTCTCTCTCTCTCTCTCTCCAGCAGCTGAGATTGATTCCGTTACAACCTTATGCTCAAAATAAACTGAAACCTTCCACTAGATATAGATCTATAACTAATAAACCTTATCAAATATTCAGGCTATGGCGATATGGTGACAAACATTGTACTTAATTATAGCCCTCTCTCTCTCTCTCTATCTATCTCTCTCTCTCTCTCTCTCTCTCTCTCTCTCTCTCTCTCTGCCTGTTTCACATATGCAAAGAGACAAAGGGTAAAATAATACTGTTTTACTGGATTACGATAATACATACCTACTGAGGCATAAATACATGTCAGTCTGGAAACATAAATATTTTTACTAATGGGAAACAGGAGCTCTTAAATATGCCGTTATATTTTGATGGCAGTGCCTAATTTTGATTACTTGTAATTACATACGTGAACAAGATATCTCTTCGGTAAGAATGGAGAACGAAAGAAAATCGAACATTTAAAGCCAGAAAGGAAACAAAGCGCAGTCCATACACTCTCTTTGAAACCTCTGTCCCCCGCCTGCTCTCAGAAACCATGAAAACTATCGGAAAAAAATATGCTCTGGAAATGAAAACGGAAATGAAAACAAGATTTACTGCAAAAATCAACAAGCAATATCCTCGTGAAAGCCATACTTTAGGGAAAAATGGCCTCCCTCAATCACGTATAGTAGAACGTGTTCCCCAATATTCCTTCAGTAATGAAATAAACCAATTTTTGTTTTACATGTGCAAATAAAAATATCGATCGAAATATCCAGTCAATATTAGTGAATTTGTCTCAGTGCGAAGAATTGTGTATAAAGCTAATGACGTAACTATGCAATATTTATCACAGATGTTATATAGATAAGATGTTATATAGAAATATGAAGTAATATTGTAATTTTTGTTTTGTCGGTTTGAGTGACGCATTTCAGAGTTAAACGAAAATTTTAACATATCACTTTCAAAAATACTTATTGTTTCATCTCATTATTAGATAATGATCACAACAATGATGTCAGCATCAGCTTAAATGCTATTGACGTCATTATCATCATCATCATCAAGAACAAAGCCTTGTTTATATCATCAACAAGGAAGGCTAGAGCGGTCATCATCATCATCACCACCACTAAAAGCAAAGAAGGCACAACATCACTATCATCACCAGCAACGAAGAATTCCCAACGTCATCTTCATCATCGCCACTTACGGTAAAACAGTAGGTCCATCGTCCTTATCATCTTCATCACAATTTGTGTCCACCCGATAAAGCAAGTCGTTGGAATTATTTGCTCACTTTTCGCAGGCCTAAAGTATTTGTTGTAACTTAGCAAAGAGCTTTTAATATATACAGCAATTAGTGTGTGGCGTAGTTGTACTTCTTGTTTGCAAAAGTAAACTAGAAACATCTGGTGTGTTTCTCTTTTCTTTTTGAAGAAATATATATATATATATATATATATATATATAGATATATATATATATATATATATATATAGTATATAGTTTTAATCGTACAAATATGTATACATATGTATGTTTACTCGTATGTATAAGAAGGGCAAGATATTTCACGTACTCGTGTTAACAAAATGTAAAAATAATCTGCCCTACATTCATTACCGTATAATTTCTATATAGCGTTGAAATAAATTTCACCCGAATGTCGGTCATTGTAACACCTATAAATAAAAAGAGTTTTGTATAAATTATCTGGCCACTCATTAATAACATGATGTGATTCAACAAAAGCTAGAAAAAATCGGTGTCCGAGTATATTTAGAGAAGCGCTATTGTCCAGTCTGCTTATTATATATTGCAGGGAAACAATGAGCTCGCCCAAAATATTACGTTATTTTTAGCCGCCGCGAGTTCAACATGCACGGCATTCTTAAAATTCGCAGACATTCTGCTTTTGATGTTAATTATATAGTCACTCCAGCTTTCATTCCTGCTACATAACACGGGCAAAGATTAGTTGGTGACGGTCGTTCATTATTCTCGTATATCGACGGAGCCAGATGCAATGTCAGCGAGCACAAAGCTTTAGTCTAATTATACCACCTGCTGATTCTCTGGATCTCAGGTGTGCGAGGATTGTTAAAGACTGATAATAGGAGATTTTTGGGGCCTAGAATTTAGGGTTTCTGGGGTCACTGGGACCATTTATATGTGGAGAGAAAGAATGGACAGTTTGATGGAGTTTTTTTTATTTCTGATTTGTAAAAGATCTGCCTGCAAATTGCTTTTTTTTTAAATTTTGTCATTATTTTTTGCTTACACCCCACGTTTTGACATCCCTGGATATTTAGTAACTGACTTGTCTGTTCGACTCTGTATGTACGCACATCCTCAAAGCAAATGATTTTCTTTTTTGCCCTGCCTTGTGCTTTCGTAATTTGTCATGTATACTCCGCTCATGGGGACTAGGTGAAAAGTGATATCATACTTACTGGTCGAAAGTTAAATATCTTATTTAATATATAAATTAAGAGGTGAAAAAATCACTTACGAAGTAAAGAAACCAAATGATTACAAAATCTCTCATGTTTTCTATCACACTTACAACGTATCAAAGGGAAAGTTTCTCTTTCCTTCAACACATTCATGAGGTGCGGAGCATTAGGCCGCGTGCCTAATTAACGATCAGGATTGATTGGGCCTCTGGAGAAGGCAGCCGATTGCAAATTGCGAAATCCAGGCAACGAAGCGAAAATTCCAATTAGGTGTTTTTAAAGGAACTCAGTGATTTTCATAAACAAGGTTCAGGGGAGAACATAACATCATGTCACTAAAGATCATAATAACTGGCCAATTTTTTTTATATTAATGGTAATTTAAAAGCTACTTGTTTTTATTGGTATTGCTGCTTGAAATCGTTAAACCCTTAGTGAGTTAATACCGATTTGTATTGATCGAAGTTTTTAAAAACCAATGTTATTAATGTTGTATAAATTTACATCAGGAAATCGATAACATCATTGATTTGAAATTATCCGTCAGTTTGTTCTATAACTTTGCTGCCATTCATCGTGCAATTATTTAAGAGCAAACACCATTGATGACAACTAACGCTGGAGAGGTTAATGAACTAGTACTTCTAACTACCATTAAGTTTGGTAAATCGGTAACATTCATCACTGTTAACTGAATGATAGTTAGTTAATGGTACCAATTGCTACTGACTGGGTTATAGTTTGGAAATGTCTGGTAGTAGCATTCCAATGAAAGTACTACAGCACTGGGTAATATGGCCAAAATTCATTACACTGAATGACACACCCCCCTCCTGAACGAGTGATGGTCAGCGAATAATCGCTGATCGTGAACATTAATCCTGCTGACCTTCATTAAATTTAGCTAAGATGAAGATCGATCTTATCAATTTGTCTCACCTTCAGCAAATATGACTGCAATTAATTTATTAGTGAATTAATGGCTTTAATGGATTTCAGTCATGATGGCCTCTGACAAAACCGGCAATAAGAAGGAGGGATACTTCCTAACAGGTAATAAACCTGTCTTTCGTATATTTGTCTTTGATATCCTCGTTTCCTATATAGGGAGATAGTTCCGGCAGTGCACCACACGTTGTGGACTGTAGGCATTACTTTAGATTTTTCTCCAGCGTACCTTCGTTGCCTAGCTTCAACTCCTTTCATTCACTATACCGTACCTCTGTTCTTATTCTCTTTCTTCCGTCTAACTTTTCATCCTCTCTTAACAATTGTTTCACGGTGCAATTGCGAGGTTTTCTTCCTGTTATGCGTTTTAAACCTTTTTCCTCCCAATTTCCCAGTGAGCGCTGAAAGACCTCATAGGTCCCATCGATTGGCCTTTGGCTTCAGTTTTATATCTATTTCCATTTGATATCTTTGTTAGAGGATAAGTTGAAGTTAATACCCACCATGAAAGCATAGCGTAAGCAGATCCTGCTAAGACCTCTCTGTAAACCCTCTGCAAAATCTGTCTGCAATCTGGGATATACATGGTATTAATGTTAGCAAATCCGGCTACAATGACAATCGTTGCTGGTAATTACCATCAATCATTATCCCGACTTTTGGAAGGTCTCGCTTTGGTATCTTTATCATAGCATCAATTCCATGACTGGATATAGTCATACAAACCATAACAAAATCTGGCTACTATCTCTTTGCCCATCTACTTCGCAATAAAGGAGGTCATAAGTACCAATTATGCTAAATCACCAAATCTGACTACAATTACTTTGTTACAGAAGCGATGCCGTTAATTCATTAGACAGACTAAGTCTAAGCTACTTTGGTTGTAATGGTGACTCGGTTCATTAGCAAGATTTCAATATATCAGTTAAATCGTTTTGCTGAAAGGGATACATATGTTTCATGAATTTTAAGCTCAGGCACTCTCAACAAATCTGGCTACGATTCAGAACATACATTGATGGCATGTAATCCTGTCGAACTTGTGCATGTGTTACAAAGTCGTTGCCGTTAATATTAATCCCGCCATCTGTGAGCATATCTTCTATAATGAAGAAGCATTACCGATAATGAGTTGTAGGTTTGTCAGTAATCAGCATATCTGACTTTGATGACATGTCAGTGCCGTTAATCATCTATTAGTCAGAAAAGCGTAGCAGTATTAGTGAACTGGTGTTGATAATGATTGTCAACCATACCAGCCTCCCACAGATCATGCCATTTAAAACTATCGATAACTCTTAAAGTTAACAAAACTTAGCTAGACACGAGAATCGAACCAGTTAGTAATTATCAACCCTGATAACCGTCTCGAAACTTTACTAAAACTCCTTTGATGGATAATCGATGCCATGAATGACCGATAACCACACTTACCGTAAGCAATCAGGCGAACGATCCGGCCGCCGTACGTGAAGCGTGACGGTAATTGAACCGTCTGTTGGGAATGGAAGCTCAATCGGCGGAAAGTGATGAAAGCTGCATATGCGCTTCGGACTCGCCTGCGCTTTCCATTCGCCGAAATGTGTTCGTAGTATCTATAACAACCCACTCCGCCGGCACATCGGTTCAGTAATAGTGTTGTTTCACATAATATGAGAGGTAATGCGAATGAGAGGGGAAACATGCGATGAAGGCTGGATTGGAGTTCTCGGTTTTGATTTTCAGCGTTTTTGGTATTTGTGAGAATCTAAAGCAGTGTTCGGTAAGATAAATGACGGGATTTGTCGTTAGGAAAGTTTGGAAATTGTTTCCTTTATTGGGATTGACCATTATTCCTTTGAATATACAAGCAACCATACTTGTGTTTCTTCAGATTTGTTTGTATATAACAAGAGAGTAAACAAAAGTTGATCATAGTGAACTCATATTAATTGTAATTTCTTGTTTTGTTTACTTCATTTATATTGATTCATGCTCGACAAATCGAAAATCTTTATCAATTAATTTGTATTCACTTAATAAGAATTTAAATAATAGCTGTGAAATTCTGAATCAAGACAATGACTCTAAAAGTTGCCACTTAGTGGCACTCGAGCATTCATACATGTTTTTAATATAATAAACATGTAATAATGAGAATTCAGTGAAGTCAGTATTTTTAATCGATTAAACCAACGTTTCTACAAATCTATTATTATTACCCAACTAATGTCACTTGTTATACCCTGAAAATAAGCAATACGCGAAAGTCATAGTCTTAGTAATGCGTTTTGTTTGTTTCATGAAATGTTCATTAGATTACCGTGGATCATAAAGCCTCAGGGACGACGGTGATTTTGCCGTTTTGTTGAAGACGATATTCACATCACGAGTTCAAACTAGTTATTCACGCCTGGGGGACTAACAGCGAGGGCAAGGATGATATTCTCATGACCTCTTATGTCAGTTTATTCCTTTACGTTTAAGACGTTTAAGATGGATAAAGTGGGATAAAGGAAAATTTAAAACACAGTCACACACACACACACACACAAGGTCCTCGTTATTTCGAACGGAGAATCTTTCTGAATGGGATCAGTAGGAAAATGTGCATTTCTGAATCAATTTTATTATTGAAGAATAAGATCAGAAACTAGCGTACTCAAGATCAAGGTATATAAAATTCGGTAAGAATTATAGTTAAGGGTCTGTTTACCCTCGCTCATAGGATGAAAAAGTATTTAGTTGAGCTTCCTATTCTCACATTATATTTATGCTGTGTCGGTCCTACTGTCGGTTCCTTAATAATGGCTTTTATATTTTCTAATAAAGAAGCAGTGTACTTGGTGGAATATGTTTATCCACCATTTCTTCGCGAAACTCAAGTAATACATTATTGAGTACCATGGCGATTCACGGCTTGACTTGCTCAAAAACCTCAGGTACAGAAGCACTTAGGTTCCAACTTCCTTTATGACCAGTGTGAGTTTGTGTGTGTGAGTGTGTGTGTATGTGTGTGTGGGTGTGTGTGCGAGCAACATATGATAGAGTCCTGGCCTTTCATTTCAGACATTGGGTTTCGATCCTGGAAGGAGTCAGAAATTTATTTCTCTGAAATACGTGCTCATGTGATCATTAATTCTACCGCATTCACCCTGAAGGGGTAACTCGAATAAAATGCTACCAATTGACTCACTGGTGGGTCAGGAAATTCGGTAAAATTCCTTAGTATGTTAGATGGCAGCCTGCAAATGAAAAATCTTGGGTACAGAAGCAATTAGGTTCCAGTATCTTTAACGACTTATGTGGGTCAATTGGTTGCGTCCTGTCCTATCATTTGATAGACCGGGGTTCAATCACGATGTGCGTTAGAAATTTATATATATATTATATATATATATATATAATATATATATATATATATATATATATATATATATATATATGTGTGTGTGTGTGTGTGTGTGCGTGTCTGTGTGTGTGCGCGTGTGTGTGTGTGTATTAAGCAGGCTATATTATTGTATCCATAATCAAAAAGATTCCCATGATATTCACCGATTCCCAAACGGAACGCATAAATAATACGAATTTACATCCAGTGTGGGATATATTTTGTGCCAAAGTGAAGCCATTATACATTCAGTTATATATAATCGTGTTAATTTCAAAATAAATACAGTTAAATTAATCTGTTATGATGACAAACGCAATACGCCACAGAATATTATGAGGAATAAATTTCGAATATTTTGGTGAATTCAATTATCAGTTCATGAATTGTTTTCAAATCAGATCCATCGGTATTCAGTGAGGACGAGTGAGTCATAGGGTTTCATGATTAACATTAATAAAAGAATATACATTTATTGACTAAAGTAAGCAGCCTTTGCTTTAGTTCATTCGCATCGTTGGAACTCCTGAGAGCGTTAATAAGACAAACTTCTGATAAAATGCATGAATCGAAGATTATGGTAATATTTTCCTGTTTCGGAGTAATCACGGGGTGATGGTAAAGCTGTGTTCCCTCTATGCCTACATATACGTAAGTATTTTTATATGCTAATCCATAGTAATATTCAGATTTAATTCATCAACGGTGTTCAACTTTGTAATTATATTCTGTAATAGTTTTTCTTTGGCTACCATTGGCATTATACATAACATAACGTTTAGAGACTCATAATTGTAGTATAACAGGAAGTATTTGGTTTGTTACTCGGTACAACCAGATAGAGCAAAGTGCAAAACATGTTTGCAGCGCCCCCTTCTTCCTTATTCCCATAATGGTCTGGTGATACATACACAGACAACAACAACGTCTCTTCATCTTCCCCTTTCATCCCCAATTTTCTCGCTCCTTCGATACATTGTTCAGTTTTTAACTACTTCAATGGTGCTGCTTCTCGGTTCCTGATTTGAGACACTCCGTTGTAAGAAAGTGTCATTATTTTCTTTTAACAAAATATGCGATATCCATTGTATTCACTTCATTGATGAAGGAGGGACCGAATGACGAAATAAGTAAAATCATGAAAAGATGAGTAGTGTTAGAATCAGAAGCTCGTGCGATGTAGATAGATAGATATATATAGATGATGTGCTTGCAATAGACAAATACATCCAAAAGACTTTCCGTTATCGAACTGCAAATTAGTTAAGTCCCTGGGAGCAAATAGAGTATGAGGAGTCAGGGCTGCTGTAGACCTCGTAGGCATTTTAATGAGTACTTCAGAGGGAGTGTGACCTAGCTACGCATAACGTAACTTACCTTGGACGCCGTGCCCTAACTTGGCCGAGGGGCTTGGCCACCCCAAGTAAATCGTGACCCTTCACTCTGCATTCCACCCAGTCCCACATTGATATGAAGGAACATTAACTTTCTTTACATATCAATGTATACTTGAAATACCACTCCAGAAACTTCATGACATTATTCTTAGCGATATCTAAATATGTTCGTTTATTTTTACTCTCTGCTCACAATTTGGGTATCGTAAATATTTTCCCATGCTGCGTTAACCTGACCACAGGTGCCAAGAGAATGTTTAGCACAAGTGACCGTTCAAGATTCAACATCCCAGTTGGTATGAGTCCAAAAACATAAGATGTGTGAATGTGGGAAAATAAGTGTTGCAGTGAACGTGATAAGAGTGGAGAGAATATGGGTACAAATTTGATAGCAAAATGTAAACAACAAAATATATATGAAACAAGGATTATGTTAGCGATTTATGCGTTTGTTCGTCAGTGGACTGTGGTGATTGTAATATATATATATATATATATGATATATATATATATATATATATATATATAATATGTATATAATAGTATGTTAATTAGTATATATAATCTATATATATATATATATGTTATATAATATATATATATATATAATATATATTATAATATATATATGTATATATATGTAGATATATATATATATATATATATATATATATATATATAATATATGTATATTCATTTATATTCATTATAAGTAATTAAAATATATATATTATTATATATAATTTATATATTATTATATTATTATATATATATATATATATAATATATATATTATATAATATATATAATTATATAATGTAATTCATATTTAGATTTCATATAAATGTATTGTTATAAAATAAATATATGATATAAATATATATATGTTATTCATATTTAGATTCATTATAATGTATGTTATAATAAATATGTTATATATATATAATATATATATATATATATATATAATATATATATATATATATATATTATATATACACACACACCCATACACATATATATAAAATATATAATCTCTCTGCAGAATTTCCTTTCATGCGTTAGTCCACACAGCATCAATCATTTCGTATGACAAATTTAATAACATCCTAAGCCCTTGCTTGCCGTCTGAGAGAAGCGTCATAACAAACAAGCTGATACAGATGTTTTTGGCAAAATAAGTGTTCATCAATACCTAATATATATAATATATATATATAATATATTAATATATATTATATATATAATATATATATATATAATATATATACATATATACTATAAACGCTTTTCCATGGCTTAGACAATGGACTTCAATTGCCTTCCCATCGGCCTCTTCATCTTCAACATCTAAAAGAGGATTAGCAATTGCAATTCATCGACTAGGTTTACCATTATCCTTTAGTATTTTCGACCACAAGCTGTTTTAGTTTATGTTATCTATCCATAATAATATAATCCGAGTGGATGTGTCTCGTTTGTCCGCCATTAAGCTCGTTCAAAATAGCAGAGACCATCACTTGCTTCATAGATGATGCTTCTTTCTACGGATTATAAACTCCATGTTTAGGCCGCTACATTCACCATGGCGCTAGTTTTTCCCACCACGGGCTTCTGTATAATTATGCCAAATGTAGGCACCGACATTAAAAAGGCTATGTATTGTCCATAGAGTTGAAACATACATTTTCCACCCTCTAGCACATTACCGTGCCTCTGGGACTATTGGACCACTTGTAAAAATAATGATGGTAATGAAAATCCTACCTAAAACCTGAACTAGGTATCGGCAACAAATGTAAACTACTCTGCTTTACACTTCAGCATTCCTGTTAGTAGTCAGACTTCGCTCATCATCCCTTGTGAAACCAAATCGCTTTAAATAATGTATTTTATTCGATACCGACAAACACATAAGAAGTGCTTCCATTGATGAAACTTTGAAATATATCCTTGTTGACAGACGTACGTTTGTGGTTTGATCTTTATTCTCTGTGATTCATGGATCAACATCTGTATTATATCTGAACACCAGATCATCAACATCATCTTTTTATGTCGTTCTGTTTATTAAAGCATTCTCACTACCACCACCACCATCATCATCTTTTTTTAGACATTTACTAACCATAATATCAAATTTACGTACTTCTTTAATTTATCCGCTCAATGAAACTTTAAAGAACATAATGAATAACAATCTCTCTTAATATCCATTAATAGACTTATTCACCTTATTTCTGGATATAAGAAAAAAAATCAATTAACCGAGTTCTCTACAAAGCAAGAGTTGAAACAGAATTAATATTCATGTTCCCATGGTAAACTTAATACTAATTCGGTTAATTTCTTCCATGAAATAGAGATCTAAAGGAAAAATATCGAGTTCGAAGCTAGTCATAATTTTAGCCCCACTTTTCCATATACCAGAGTTTCACGAGAATTAAACAAACCAATTTCTCCTCACAACAACGATCTTGGGCTGTAATTGGCTACGAAGTTCCGAAGAAGTCAAGAACTTTTGGATCCTTTCGTTTATCCCAATAATCACTTCAGCATCCTTAAGGCAATTAAAACTGTTTAGGCAAATGCAAGGTGAGAGTGGATATTGCAACTTATTTTCCTTTTTTTTCCCTTTGTTTGAGTCTGAAATTTTATTATTTCCCAGCAGATACTTTTGGTGTTCGTAGAAATATATGTATATTTCGTTTAGTCGGAATGAAATGATAAAATCTTTGCTTGTAAAATGTTCTTGCTTCGACATTCAGAAAATAACATGATTAAGTTTGTTGAACCTGGAAATTCCATATCTTTTAGCATTCCTTTTTACTTTATTTTATATTTTGCGATTTTTTATGAGTGATTCAAGAACTTTTTTGTGATGTAGTAAATCTTATTATTTCGATATTTGGAAACATCGTTGTTTTTATTTCAAGAGGAATTTGAAATTTGGTTCTTTAGATGATATCTTTTCATAATGACATAAAATTCTATCTCTTTACTTGGAATTTAAAATATTTATTGACTAAAAGAATGTCTCTTTTTGAGGATAGGACAAATTATAAATTTGTTATTCCGCATTTAAATGCTGCTAATGATTCCATTAATGACAGCCTAATTATATGAAATGTTAAATATATAGTTTATGTTATAATTCTGATTTGACGCTAAAAAAAAGTACAACCTCACCTAAGAGAGAAAATAATTTTAGTTACTTATATTGACTTATATTTACTTTTTATTTTTCTCAATTATTTTTTCTATTTTTATTCTTACTATTTTATTTTTGTTATTATAATGTTGTTTACATTATCTTTATTATTTTTATCATCATTTATATTATTATTATTTTGTTGGTTGTTATTTCTATTTTGGTTTTTTATCTTTAATTTTGTTTTATTATTATTATTATTATTATTATTATTATTATTATTATTATTATTATTATTATTATTATTATTATTATTATTATTATTATTATGCCATTTTCATTGTTTTAATTTTTATTATTTTTTTACTTTTATTATCATGACTTTATTATTTTTTTTTTATTTTTATTTTTTTTTTTTTATTTTTTTATGTTTAATTTTCTTATTATTTCCAATTTTAGTTTCATTATTTCTATTTTTTATCTTTATTTGTATTTTTAATATTTTTTTTATTGTTATTATTTTTATTTCTGTTTTATTATTATTATTGTGTTATTTTTATTTATATTTTTATTAATATTATTTTGTTACTTTTGTTTTTAATGTTTATTATATTTATTTACATTTTGTCCTGCTGCGTAGTTGGGGCTGGATTATTTTCCGGAACCAGGCTGCTGGTTTTCCTACTTTTATAATAAATAATCAGGTGGATCGTCTTATCAGGATTGGTAGGGCAGACTTTTCTATGATGGTCTTTTTAAGGCTTCCTCGTCTTCCTTATGCTTCCTGTTGAACTGTTTTTTCTGAAAAAAATCGGACCTGTTCAGGGGCGTCGTGACGTGGTTCCTGCTGCTACTAGCCTTCAACGTTCCTTCAGATAGACTTTTGTATTTCTTGATTGGGGTGGCCGTTATCAACGACGATCTGTTCGTCGTTAGTGTCATTCCAGAAGGAGCAACGCGAGAGGGCTCTTCTAACAGAAGCACTGATTGTGAAGCGCTTGTACCTCTCGGGGCACTCACTCTCTCCGTTGCGTGGGAGAGAGTTCGTCGGTTTTGTGAAGACTTTGGTGGTGAACTGGGTATCCCTTCCTTCGACGAGGACACCAATGAAGGGAAGGCAGCGGTCTTCGCCGTGTTCAACGGTGAAATGGGGGCTGCTATGATTGTGGAAGGTGCGCCACAGTGCCTCGATTTCTTCCTGGGAATTAGCTCTGACGAAGGTGTCGTCGATATACCTCTCGTACATTTTCGGCTGTAAGTTGCTTTATTTAAATTTTTGTTATGATTTCATTATTTTTATTTATATATAGTTTTTTTATTATTATTATTATTTCATTACTTATATATTCATTGTTATTATTCTTATTTTTAATTATATATATATATATATATATATATATATATATATATATATATATATATATATATATATATATATATATATAACTGGTAAAAATGTTCTGTTATAACAGTACAGGACGTTCTTCAGTTTTTTGGGGAAAAATTATCCACCTATTCAGATAATTTCCCATTGGCTTTTGACAAAATAATAAAGTTAGTTGAATTATGTGTATCTAATAACGTATTTTCATTCGGGGAATTATTCTATAAACATAAATTCGGGTGTAGTATGGGTAGTCCTTTAAGTCCTGTAATAAATGCAATAAAACCCAAAAAACATGCTGTGGATGAGATATGTAGATGATGTTCTAACATTTTGGGATAATAGATGGGGCAACTTTAATGAATTCTTTTCAAAATTAAACGCATTAGTGCCCAGCATCAAATTTGAAGTTGAATGGGAAACAGACAACAAAATTCGTTTTCTTGATGTTTTAATAATCAGAGACACGTCAGAATACAAATTTACCATATACAGAAAACCAACTTTCTCACTTTCATACATTCAAGCTATCATGACAATCCTATTTAAGCTATCATGACAATCCAATTAAGATAGGCGTAGTCAGCAACCTATTCTTAAGAGCCTTACGAATTTGTTCTGCAGATTTCCTGGAAAAAGAATTTGAACTAATTCGTAAGCAGCTTTCGTCTTTAAGGTATCCTGACCATATAATTGAAAAAGCAATTCACAAAGCAAATGTAATTTTCTACCGACCCCCTTAAGACAAGACCAGAGAGACACCCAACTTTAAAATAAAAATTCCACACCTGGACAGGATTAAGATGGTGACCCAGACCCTCGGAAAATCTAGCCCTTTTGCATTTACTTACCCAAACACCTTAGCCAAATCCCTGATTAACATCCAACAAAAGACATCCCCCAAGGACACAGGCGTTTATGAAAACCCATTCCTGGACTGACCAATCTTACATCGGATTTACAGGAAAATCACTTCCCCAGAGATTAATACAGCATAAACGGTCAGTTAGGTATGGGCAAGAGAACTCAGCTATTTTCAACCATATAAATGAACATAACCATAGAATAAACTGGAATTTGTCACATATAATTTATAGTAGCAACTGCCGGTACAAGAGTCAGATGATGTAATCGGCCTTGATTAAAGAGAGGCAGGTAATGAATATATCAAAGGGAGCATGGGACTCAGATATCATCGACAAGGTTTTCATTCAACCAATGCATAAGAAGATTAAAGAAAGATTATCAGCGGGAGTGACCTAAATTGGCTTACATGTGGATGGACCTCTTGGTATAAATACCACATTTTCTTTAACTTTTCTCATTCATCTACCTGAAGAGGGAGACAGCAGTGTCTGAAATATAGCATTTCTCTCTCTATATTTTGGTGTTTTATGGGCTCTTTTCATTATATATATATATATATATATATATATATATATATATATATATATATATATATATATATATATATACATATCCACAGGTGAAAAATAATAGACAGGGTGTAGATCCTGACCGGTTTCGGCTTTATTTTCAAGGCATTGACAAAGGACTGATACATAGTATTAGAATTCACAAATATATATACTACAGAGACAGTACTGACGAACATACATACAACCATTTGAGACTGCAGATCCAACCACAGGCAGGTGTCAAGGTAGGAGTGGCTTTCAAAAATCATTTGGCTAAAATTTACAATAAATTCTCAAGGGATACTACCGATTACGGTACCCAACAGATAACCAGTCAACACCTGACAGGTGTCAGGGAGGCGGGGTTGGACATCTCATTACCACTACTGCCCCCTTACTGGAGTTTCTATCGGAATTATTAGAAAACAAACAGCTGGATATTCCATTTTCAAAAATCACCTTAATTGAACTGATCAAATTATGTGTAAAAGACTGTAAATTTGAATTCAATGGAAAATTATACTCTCAAAATTTTGGTATGGCAATGGGAAACCCTCTGTCTCCAGTGCTAAGTAATTTATATATGGAATTTTTTGAAAAGAAAATCTTAAACAATATAATTCCATGCAATGTACCTTGGTTTAGATATGTTGACGACATAATTTGTGTATGGCCAGAGGACGAAGATGTAAATAACTTTTTTGCCAGGCTAAATCAATTAGTACCATCAATTAAATTTACTATGGAAATGGAAGAAGATGGTTGCCTACCCTTTTTGGATGTCCTCATACGGAGAAATAGTAGTGGGTTTAAATATAGTGTTTACAGAAAACCTACTAATATTTCTTCCTATGACAATTTTCTATTCCGTGGAACAAAACAGTAAGGTAAACAAAAAGATCAGTGTTTGCATCTATGCTTTCCTAAGAGCACTACGGGTATGTAGCCCAGAATATATAGATGAGGAGATAGATAAAATTCGGAATACAGGCAAGAAATTGAAATATCCAGATAGTGTACTAAACAATGCATTAGAAGCGGCAAAAAAGACCATGTATCAAAAGAAAAAAGGACCTTACAACAACAAAAATTTGCTTGTACTACCTTATAATAATAATATGAAAGATATCCCACATCTCCTGAAGAATTTTGGTGTTAATGTAGTTTTTAAAAACAATAAAACAATGAAACAGGTACTTATTAAGAACCCCCCGACAATGTTAAAGGATGTGTATATAAAATTCCGTGTAAGTCTTGTGACAACTTTTATATTGGTCAAACGGGGAAAGAACTATAAAAAAGAATAGAACAACATAAAAAAATGTTTGAGATATGCACAGAGAAATAGTGGTATTTTTGCACACGTTAGTGAGAACAATCATGCTATTAACTGGGAAGGGGCAAAAAAGCTTGTGTGTTCTAATAATGCAATGGAAAGGAATATACTTGAATCTAGTTTTATAAAAGAAAGTTACAATAATAACATGAACATCAGTCAAGGAATGTATAAACTTGATCCTTTAATATCAAAAGAAATTTGTAAACTGTAAAAATTTTAAGGTAGGCATTAGAAATGTACGGAACTAGGATTATTATGTTTGTAAACACAGTAAGGGGGCAGTAATGGTAATGAGATGTCCAACCCCGCCTCCCTGACACCTGTCAGGTGTGGACTGGTTATCTGTTGGGTACCGTAATCGGTAGTATCCCTTGAGAATTTATTGTAAATTTTAGCCAAATGATTTTTGAAAGCCACTCCTACCTTGACACCTGCCTGTGGGTGGATCTGCAGTCTCAAACGGTTGTGTGTATGTTCGTCAGTACTGTCTCTGTAGTATATATATTTGTGAATTCTAATACTGTGTATCAGTCCTTTGTCAATGGCTTGAAAATAAAGCCGAAACCGGTCAGGATCTACATCCTGTCTATTATTTTTCACTTGTGGATATGTGTGATAAACGAATCACGTGCTAAAGTGATCATAATCACACACACACACACACACACACATATATATATATATATATATATATATATATATATATATATATATATATATATTATATATATATATATATATATATATACATACACACACACACACACACACACACACACATATTATTATCTATATATATATATATATATATACATATATATATATATATTACCATCATATAGACATATACATATTGTAAAGGAATATTGATTTATTGAATGTAAAATTGCAGAAAAGGTTGAAAATTGATATTTGCATACAAAAAAGTGTGCACACTAGTCAACAGATGGCAGTAGCGCTTGGCGTAGGTGGTAGTCGCCAAGGATAATATGCCGAAAAATGATATTTGGTCCATGGATGTCTAGCGTGAGTCGGGTATATAAAGGCCCAAAACGAGGATTTTCGTTGGAGCTGAAACAAACAAGTGATTATAATAGTGTATCAAGTTTTGAGGAATATATGGTAATGTATTGTTTATCCATTTGGACGTTTTCTTGTGTGATGTAACGTTGGTTGCCACTACCTTTTGATGTACAGTGATTATATGTTGTGTTGATGTAAAGCTTGTGACTTGGGGGTATTATAACTGTAAAATGCAGTGATTAGTGATGATAGTCTTGATGAAGTGCTGTATGGCGAGTCTGCTTTTGTGTAATGCGTCCGTAATTTGTTTAATGTTCTGTTTGTGACTTTAATTTCCTTACTAATTGTTATTAAAGTACATTTTAAGTTATAGTGGGTTGTCACTGTTTTTTCTGATATTCTGATCGTAAATCCTTACCGTAGAGAGATATTTTTTTTTTATGTTGTACATGGGGGGCCCTGTTCGAACGAAACCCCGAACGTATCCCTACTCCAAGTTTTTTGGCTCATTCTAGCGAACGAACACCTCACCACATATCCATACTCAGTGTTTACTCATTCTATCGAACGAAACCCGAACGTATCCTTATTAATTGTTGCTTTATTCATGTCGAGCGTATTCGACCATAACTTGACGTATCTCTACTGTTAATTGCTTTTCAGTACTTCCATGTACTTTAGAGGGGGTGGGGGAGAGTTGTGATAGTGTTAGTGCTATAATATTTGTCTTGCTGTGTTATTTTGAGCAGGTTATTCAAGATGTTTGATTTGAAAGATTTCATACGTAGTCCTAGTGGTGAAAAGTTAGAAGGTATAACTAAAATAGACTGGATTGTTCTAGCTAGGTACTATAATGTAGAAGTATCAGAATCTGCAAGGAAGCAAGAAATCTCAAATAAAGTGAGACGCTAATGACTTAGGCATTTTGTCTGATAAGGAAGGGTTGTTACTAATGAGTTGGGAAGGGCAAGAAATTGATAGCCAGCAAAGCGCTAGTGAGAATAATACAGAGGGTAGTGCAAGTGAAGAGGAAGGTGCCAAAGCCGTACGTGATAAAACCAAGTCACGCAAGGTTAAACCAAAAAAGTCCAAACTTTTTTATGAAAGGATGAGTGTTGAGCAGATGCAGATTCATTTGCAAATAGTTAGATTAGAGAATGAGAAAGCTGTTGAACTAAAGAAGTTAGAAAATGAGAGAGCTGAAAAGGTTAGGAAGGTAGAAGCTCAAGTTGAGCAAAAGAAGATTGAAGTTGAGCAAAAGAAGGTTGAAGTTGAGCAAAAGAGGATAGAGCTAGAGATGAAGAAACTTGAAGTAGAAGAAAAGTCCAGAGAAATACCAAAATGCAGTAAAAAGTGTACCAATTTTTGTTGAAAATGAAGTGGATGCATTTTTTTTACAATTTGAGAAAGTAGCAGAACAGCTTGAATGGCCGAGAACGTCATGGAGCACGTTGGTTCAAACCTCCTTTCGAGGAAAGGCTAGGGAAGTATTTGCTGCCTTATCTTTAGATGATTCTAAGGATTATGAGAGAGTTAAATCTGAAGTTTTGAAAGCTTATGAATGGGTGCCAGAGAGGTATAGAGAGAAGTTCAGAAGCTGGATAAAAAGAGACAGTCGTACTCATATGGAGTATGCACGGGAACAACGCCTGTGGTATGATAGGTGGATGAGTGCCCGAGAAGTTAATTGTGATTTCGGTAAACTTCAGGAACTTATCTTGCTTGAGCTGTTCAAGGATGGTATTAATCCACTTATTAAAACATATTTGGATGAACGTGATGTAGATAATATGGATGAAGCCACTAGATTGTCTGATAATTATGCATTGACCCATAAGCTATATTATACTGACGTCACTCCTAAAATTGGCAAGGAGCAGAGTTTTGGGAAGGGAGCGGCAAAATTACAAGGCACAAGATAAGACTACGAGTTCACAGGTATCATCTCGTGGAGTCTATAATAAATCCTTTAATAGAGGTGGTAGAGGGGCAAGTCAATATAATTCTGGTCCTAGTGTTAGTGCTGGAAAAACAGAATCCAGTGTAAATGATCAGTTTACACCTAGTTACCAAAATGTAGGCGAAAATTTTAGAGATATTGTATGTTTCAGTTGTGGCAAACCAGGACACATCAGTAGCAGTTGTCCACATCGCACAATAAACCGTCCAATTCAAGTGGTAAATAAAGTTAAAGATAAACCTGTACATTTTAAGGATGATTATAAACCTGAAAATACCATTGCATTGTTGAATCAACCACAAGCATGTGGTGACAGAGGTCCTTGTTTGTTTGCTTCTCCCCTTAGGCCAGGTAAGAGGTATTGTAACGATAGCATCGACAGTAATAATATATGTGATGTTGATGAGAATATAGGTTACCACAAAAATAGGTAACAATGATGTTCAAAATGTTAGTAATGTTGGTTTTATGATTGAAGATTGTAAAAGGAAATGGAGTGAGACTACCTGAAGAGAAGTCCACATCCAAAGGTACTGAATTGTATGACCCTTTTATGGGAGATGGTTGGTTACACCTCCCTTGTGTTGAAAAAGGAAAGTAAGGTGGTTAAGAGATACCGGAGCGGTACAGTCTGTAATGATAAGAAATATGTATGACCAGTGGAAGGATACTGGAGAGTATGTACTTCTACGTGGGTTTGGACCTGAGTTTTCAGCTCCATTAGTAGAAGTAAGGTTAGAAACTCCGTTAATTTCGGGATATGTTAAAATTGCTTTGGTGAGAGAAATCCCAGTGTCAGGAGTAGAGTTAATTCTTGGATATGATGTATGTGGAGACAAAGTTTTTTGGTAAGCAGTAAATCCAATTTTTGACAGAAAAACCCTTTAATTCTTCATCTATTACAGAAGTTGAATGTACGATTTCCAAACTTATTTCCTGCTTGTGCAGTTACTTACATACAAGAGTAAAGAGTGCCGACGGAAAGGTAAATGATGATGACGGTTTGGATTTACAAAACTTGTTTAAAGATAGTCCGGAAACATTACAAGTAAGTAAAGTCAGTACTCCTTTGCGAATGCTGCAAAGTTAATAAGGAAGAATTTGTTAAATCTCAAATTGAGATGATAATTTGAAGGTAATAAGAGATAACGCCTTGTTGATATAAATGATATCTAGAAGGAAGGAAAGTGTTACTTTTTAAAGGATGGAATCCTAATGAGGAAGTTCAAGAAGTAGAAATGTTAATGATGTTGTATAACAAGTGGTCATTCCAAGTAGTTATAGGAATTTTTTGTTCTAGGTATTGTTTCATGACTGTAGTTATTCTGGTAATTTAGGTATAAACAAAACTTATGAGAAATTATTAAGGTATTTTTTTGGCCTAAGATGCAGAAAGATTGTAGTGAATATTGTAAAAATTTTGATTTATGTCAAAAAGTAGGTAAAGCTCAACATGACCCTAAGGTGATGCCATTGCACCCATTGAAGTTCCAGAGAACCCTTTGAGAAACTGGTTTTGGATTGTGTAGGACCTCTGCCTAGGTCTATAGCAAAGGTAACGAGTATTTGCTGACAATTATGTGTAGTGCTACCAGATTTTCCAGAGGCTATTCCTTAAGAACTGTGAGTGCTGATAAGATAATTGAAGCGCTTAACAGTTCTTCTCGCTGGTAGGTTTGCCAAAAGAAGTTCAAACCGACCAAGGAACCAACTTTACGTCTAGAAAGTTTACCTCATTTTTAGGCCTGTCAGAATATTAAAGCATTGCTTATCGTCTCCTTATCACCCACAGAGCCAAGGAGTGGTCGAACGATTTCATCGAACCTTCAAAACCATGCTTCGCACGTACTGTTGTGAAAATGAAAAGGAATGGGATGTCTACATACCAATGTTGCTATTTGCCGTTCGTGATAGCGTACATTCATCGTTGGGTTATTCTCCTTTTCAGTTAGTATATGTCCATCAGGTAAGGTCACCCATGGATGTGATAAACAAGAATCAGTTGGTTTCAGATGAGAAGGATTCTATCACGTTACAAGAAATGAAGAAAAAATAAAGAAAATATGGAAAGTAGCACATGAGAATCTCAAAGTAGTACAAGAAGAGATGAAAAGAAACTACGACAAAAAGGCTGCAAAACGTGAACTCGACATAGGAGATAAGGTTTTAGTGTATCTCCCTACAGCTGGTAAGGTTTTTTAACCAGAAGTAATATAGGACCTTGCACGGTGAAGGAAAAGTAAGTGATGTTAATTATCGGATTCAATTTCTTACAGGATGGAGGAAAGTTAAAACTTTCCATATTAACAAATTAAAGAAGTATAACGAATCCAGTGGAGTGTTGTCAATTGCAAAAGAGGATGATGAAAAAGACGTTGAAGAAGAAATTGAACTTCGATTAAAAAAATACAGATTATTTGAGTGATGATGAAAATTTAGGAAGTTATGTATTCATTTATCTGATGAACAGCAGCATGATTTTAAAGTGCTAATTCAAAACTTTTCAGATCTATTTTCAGACCATCCTAAAAGGATAAAAGGAGTACAGCATAAAATCAGGTTGAGAGAAGAGGCTCCAATAAGTCAGCGTCCATACCAGAATGTCGCCGAGGCAACAACAACAGTTAAAGACCAAAGTTGCTTATTTACTGAAACACTGACTAGCAGAGGAAAGCCATAGTGAATGGGCTAGCCCATGTATTCTAGTCGACAAACCTGACGGAAGTGCAAGAATGTGTACAGACTATCGAAAGGTAAATAATGTAACTATAAAAGATTCATATCCTATGCCCAGAGTTGAAGATATAATTGATAATGTAGCAAAGTTTCCTTTTTTAAGTAAAATTGATTTATTGAAAGGATACTATCAAATTGAGTTAGACAAAAACAGCAGGGATATTGCTGCATTTGTTACACCCCATGGACTTTATAATTATAAGGTAATGCCATTTGGTTTATGTAATGCACCTCTGACATTCCAACGTCAGATGAATTATATCTTGAAGGATCTCGAAGGTGTATTTGTTTATTTAGATGACATTATTATTGTTGGAGAAACCTGGGAAGATCACATTAAAAAAAGTATATGATGTTTTTAAGAGGTTATTAGAATTTAATGTTACGATAAACCTTGCCAAATGTGAATTTGGAAAAACTACTGTTCAATATTTAGGACATGAAATAGGAAGTGGCCAAGTGAAACCTGTTGATTGTCATATCGAGGTCATAAAGAGTTTGACCCTCCCTACATCTAAACGTGGAGTGATGAAACTTTTGGGAACAGTGGGGTATTACAGGAAATTTTGTAAGAACTTTTCAGATGTAGCCTACCCATTAACAGAGTTGCTGAAAAAGGATGTGAAGTTTTGTGTGGTCAAAGGAATGTGACGATGCCTTTAATAAACTTAAGCTCATGTTAATGTCTAAGCCAGTGCTGAAATCCCCAGACATTAATCTACCATTCAAGTTACAGGTAGACTCCAGTGAAGTAGGAGCTTTGGCAGTGATATTATTACAGGAACATAATGGTGTGTTTTACACCCTGTGTCTTACTTTTCAAAGAAATATAATAGCCACCAGTTAAATTACAGTATTGTTGAAAAAGAAGCTTTAAGTTTAATTTTGAGTTTAATGCGCTTTGAGATATACTTGCTTAACAGTAACTTTGAAATAGACGTATATACTGATAATAACCCTTTAACCTTTATTAATAAATGTAAGCACACAATAATA
>NC_061104.1:19985099-20012599 GCF_015104395.2 Macrobrachium nipponense
AGTTAGTTAATTGTACCAATTGTTACTGACTGGGTTATAGTTTGGAAATGTCTGGTAGTAGCATTCCAATGAAAGTACTACAGCACTGGGTAATATGGCCAAAATTCATTACACTGAATGACACACCCCCCTCCTGAACAAGTGATGGTCAGCGAATAATCGCTGATCGTGAACATTGATCCTGCTGACCTTCATTAAATTTAGCGAAGATGAAGATCGATCTTATTAATTTGTCTCACCTTCAGCAAATATGACTGCAATTAATTTATTAGAGATTAATGGCTTTAATGGATTTCAGTCATGATGGCCTCTGACAAACCGGCAATAAGAAGGAGGGATACTTCCTAACAGGTAATAAATCTGTCTTTCGTATATTTGTCTTTGATATCCTCGTTTCCTATATAGGGAGATAGTTCCGGCAGTGCACCACACGTTGTGGACTGTAGGCATTACTTTAGATTTTTCTCCAGCGTACCTTCGTTACCTAGCTTCAACTCCTTTCATTCACTATTCCGTACCTCTGTTCTTATTCTCTTTCTTCCGTCTAACTTTTCATCCTTTCTTAACAATTGTTTCACGGTGCAATTGCGAGGTTTTCCTCCTGTTATGCGTTTAAAAACCTTTTTCCTCTCAATTTCCCAGTGAGCGCTGAAAGACCTCATTGGTCCCATCGATTGGCCTTTGGCTTCAGTTTTATATCTATTTCCATTTGATATCTTTGTTAGAGAATAAGTTGGAAGTTAATACCCACGATGAAAGCATAGCGTAAGCAGATCCTGCTAGATCTCTCTGTAAACCCTCTGCAAATCTGTCTGCAATCTGGGATGTACATGGTATTAATGTTAGCAAATCCGGCTACAATGACAATCGTTGCTGGTAATTACCATCAATTATTATTCCGACTTTTTGGAAGGTCTCGCTTTGGTATCTTTATCATAGCATCAATTCCATGACTGGATATTAAGTCATACAAACCATAACAAATCTGCTACTATCTCTTTGCCCATCTACTTCGCAATAAAGGAGGTCATAAGTACCAAATTATGCTAAATCACCAAATCTGACTACAACAAATACTTTGTTACAGAAGCGATGCCGTTAATTCATTAGACAGGCTAAGTCTAAGCTACTTTGGTTGTAATGGTGACTCGGTTCATTAGCAAGATTTCAATATATCAGTTAAAATCGTTTTTGCTGAAAGGGATACATATGTTTCATGAATTTTAAGCTCAGGTACTCTCAACAAATCTGGCTACGATTCAGAACATACATTGATGGCATGTAATCCTGTCGAACTTGTGCATGTGTTTACAAGTCGTTGCCGTTAATATTAATCCCGCCATCTGTGAGCATATCTTCTATAATGAAGAAGCATTACCGATAATGAGTTGTAGGTTTGTCAGTATCAGCATATCTGACTTTGATGACATGTCATTGCCGTTAATCATCTATTAGTCAGAAAAGCGTAGCAGTATTAGTGAACTGGTGTTGATAATGATTGTCAACCATACCAGCCTCCCACAGATCATGCCATTTAAAACTATCGATAACTCTTAAAGTTAACAAAACTTAGCTAGACACGAGAATCGAACCAGTTAGTAATTATCAACCCTGATAACCGTCTCGAAACTTTACTAAAACTCCTTTGATGGATAATCGATGCCATGAATGACCGATAACCACACTTACCGTAAGCAATCAGGCGAACGATCCGGCCCCGCCGTACGTGAAGCGTGACGGTAATTGAACCGTCTGTTGGGAATGGAAGCTCAATCGGTGGAAAGTGATGAAAGCTGCATATGCGCTTCGGACTCGCCTGCGCTTTCCATTCGCCGAAATGTGTTCGTAGTATCTATAACAACCCACTCCGCCGGCACATCGGTTCAGTAATAGTGTTGTTTCACATAATATGAGAGGTAATGCGAATGAGAGGTGAAACATGCGATGAAGGCTGGATTAGAGTTCTCGGTTTTGATTGTCAGCGTTTTTGGTATTTGTGAGAATCTCAAGTCGTGTTCGGTAAGATAAATGACAGGATTTGTCGTTAGGAAAGTTTGGAAATTGTTTCCTTTATCGGGATTGACCATTATTCCTTTGAATATACAAGCAACCATACTTGTGTTTCTTCAGATTTGTTTGTATATAACAAGAGAGTAAACAAAAGTTGATCATAGTGAACTCATATTAATTGTAATTTCTTGTTTTGTTTACTTCATTATATTGATTCATGCTCGACAAATCGAAAATCTTTATCAATTAATTTGTATTCACTTAATAAGAATTTAAATAATAAGCTGTGAATTCTGAATCAGACAATGACTCTAAAAAAAGTTGCCACTTAGTGGTCACTCGAGCATTCATACATATTTTTTAATATAAAAAAACATGTAATAATGAGAATTCAGTGAAGTCAGTATTTTTAATCGATTAAACCAACGTTTCTACAAATCTATTATTATTACCCAACTAATGTCACTTGTTATACCCTGAAAATAAGCAATACACGAAAGTCATAGTCTTAGTAATGCGTTTTGTTTGTTTCATGAAATGTTCATTAGATTGCCGTGGATCATAAAGCCTCAGGGACGACCGGTGATTTTTGCCGTTTTTGTTGAAGAAGACGATATTCACATCACGAGTTCAAACTAGTTATTACACATGGGGAACAACCGCGAAGGCAAGGATGATATTCTCATGACCTCTTATGTCAGTTTATTCCTTTACTAAACGTTTAAGACGTTTAAGATGGATAAAGTGGGATAAAGGAAAATTTAAAACACACGCGCGCGCGCGCACACACACACACACACACACACACACACACACACACAAGGTCCTCGTTATTTCGAATGCAGAATCTTTCTGGTTCTGAATGGGATCAGTAGGAAAATGTGCATTTCTGAATCAATTTTATTATTGATGAATAAGATTAGAAACTAGCCTACTCAAGATCAAAGTATATAAAATCGGTAAGAATTATAGTTAAGGGTCTGTTTACCCTCGCTCATAGGATGAAAAAGTATTTAGTTGTGTTTCCTATTCTCACATTATATTTATGCTGTGTCGGTTTCTACTGTCAGTTCCTTAATAATGGCTTTTATATTTTTTAATAAAGAAGCAGTGTCCTTGGGGAAATATGTTTATCCACCATTTCTCGTTTGCGAAACTCAAGTAATACATTATTTAGTACCCTGGCGATTCATGGCTTGACTTGCTCAAAAACCTCAGGTACAGAAGCACTTAGGTTCCAACTTCCTTTATGACCATGTGTGTGTGTGTGTGTGTGTGTGTGTGTGTATGTGTGTGTGTGTGTGTGTGTGTGTGTGCGAGCAACATTTGATAGAGCCCTGGCCTTTCATTTCAGACATTGGGTTTCGAAATACGTGCTCCTGTGTTCATTAATTCTATCGCATTCACCCTGAAGGGGTAGCTCGAATTAAATGCTACCAATTGACTCACTAGTGGGTCAGGAAATTGGGTAAAATTCCCTGGTATGTTAGATGGCAGCCTGCAAATGAAAAATCTTGGGTACAGAAGCAATTTAGGCGTTTCCAGCTATCTTTAACGACTTTTGTGGGTCAATTGGTTGCGTCCTGTCCTATCATTTGATAGACCGGGGTTCAATCACGATGTGCGTCAGAAATTTATATATATATATATATATATATATATATATATATATATATATATATATATATATATATATATAATATATATGTGTGTGTGTGTGTGTGTGTGTGTGTGTGGTGCGTGTCTGTGTGTGTGTGCGTGTGTGTGTGTATTAAGCAGGGTATATTATTGTATGCATAATCAAAAAGATTCCCATGATATTCACCGATTCCCAAACGGAACGCATAAATAATACGAATTTACATCCAGTATGGATATATTTTGTGCCAAAGTGAAGCCATTATACATTCAGTTATATATAATCGTGTTAATTTCAAAATAAATACAGCTAAATTAATCTGTTTATGATGACAAACGCAATACGCCACAGAATATTATGAGGAATAAATTCGAATATTTTGGTGAATTCAATTATCAGATCATGAATTGTTTTCAAATCAGATCCATCGGTATTCAGTGAGGACGAGTGAGTCATAGGGTTTTATGATTAACATTAATAAAAAATTATACATTTATTGACTAAAGTAAGTAGCCTTTGCTTTAGTTCATTCGCATCGTTGGAACTCCTGAGAGCGTTAATAAGACAAACTTCTGATAAAATGCATGAATCGAAGATTATGGTAATATTTGCCTGTTTTGGATTAGTTTCTTTCACGGGGTGATGGTAAAGCTGTTTTCCCTCTATGACTACATATACGTAAGTCTTTTTTTATGCTAATCCATAGTAATATTCAGATTTAATTCATCAACGGTGTTCAACTTTGTAATTATATTCTGTAATAGTTTTTTCTTTGGCTACCATTGGTCACTATACATAACATAACGTTTAGAGACTCATAATTGTAGTATAACAGGAAGGACGTGATTTGTTACTCGGTAGAACCAGATAGAGCAAAGTGCAAAACATTTTTGCAGCGCCCCCTTCTTCCTTATTCCCATAGCGGTCTGGTGATTGTTCATACACAGACAACAACAACGTCTCTTCATCTTCCCCTTTCATCCCAATTTCTCGCTCCTTCGATACATTGTTCAGTTTTTAACTACTTCAATGGTGCTGTTTCTCGGTTCCTGTTTTGAGACACTGCGTTGTAAGAAAATGTCATTATTTTCTTTTAGTAAAATATGCGATATCCATTGTATTCGCTTCATTGATAAAGAGGGACCGAATGACGAAATAAGGAAAATCATGAAAAGATGAGTAGTGTTAGAATCAGAAGCTAGGGGGATGTAGATAAATAGATAAATGTAGATGATGTGCGTACAATAGACAAATACATCCAAAAGACTTTCCGTTATCGAACTGCAAATTAGTTACTATGAGATTCAGGGCCTCTGTAACACGGTTTTTTCGCAATAACTTTTTATCTATGCATTTCATAAATATAACGCTTATTCAGAATACATATTATATCTACAAATTTTAATTTGACTGTAATTCTGCACTGTACGTTAGGTTGAATAAATTTGGTACTTATAATGTAAAAGTGACTTTTTTTTGAAGAACGGGCCACTTACTCAGAGAAAAGGTTTCGAACGCACTCGTTACGTAACTTATGACAGCATTTCTTCCCTCTTTCTCGATGGATGATTGGCTATACGTAACGAAGGCTAAACCTCTGGCAACAATGACATACAAATTTAAATACAAGCAAGTAGTACACCTTTATGAACTCTGGAACCTCTCCACTGATAATTGTCATAATGAACAAACCAACAAAATATGTTAATAAATAGAAAAACACTTCGATTATTAGTCTAACTCCCAAAATAAGTTTCCTAAGAAATTACAGTCTACTTTATAGGTCACAATCAGATTGACAAGATGTAGGGAATAGTTGGTAATTATCAAAAACATAGTAGACAAGCTTGATTTGATAACTGCTATATCCAATGTCAAGCAATTTTTATTTATTGGCTATCTACCTATTTACTGAAAAAAAATAGCCGGTACCGTATATTGGCTTTAAACCTTCACCAATAATTATCGTCAGAATGATGACTTCATGAGGCTCCACCCAATTTCGCCTCGTTATAATTCAGGATAACACTGAAGGCTACCATGGGCATTGTTGGATTAGAAAATTTAACTTCTGGCTATAAAAACTAATTTCTCGAGTAGTTGTAAGGAACGTACTAATTGATACTCTAGGATCCCAGCAGTTGGCCTAAACGTTTAATTCATGTATATATTGCTATACTGTTGCGGCAACTACTGCTACAGTAGTATTACTACGCTAGTACTGATACCCCACCCACATCTATGTATCGTTCCGCCATTCATAAAGTCTTTGGGTTTCAGAGCCAATGGAGTTTCTGTCTGGTGGATGGGCGGGGCAACATTTCGTCAAAAGTGTTTGTTTTGTTTACCTTGCTTACGTAATGAATGTTTTTCGACTCTTGGCTACTAATCATTGGCCATGGCGTCGGCTAGATCATTTTTACTCTATAAAAATTAAAACTATCGGGTTTAGGTTATTGATAATGCTGACAAAATTTTTGTGTGGTTGTAAAATATACATATGTCAACTTTCAGCTACATCCGATGCTTTGACAAGGAGCAAAGTCCAAAAAACCGTGTTACAGAGACCCTGACTCTCATAGTAAGTCCCTGGGAGCAAATACAGTATGAGGAGTCAGGGCTGCTGTAGACCTCGTAGGCATTTTAATGAGTACTTCAGAGGGAGTGTGACCTAGCTACGCATAACGTAACTTACCTTGGACGCCGTGCCCTAACTTGGCCGAGGGCTTGGCCACCCCAAGTAAATCGTGACCCTTCACTCTGCATTCCACCCAGTCCCAACATTGATATATGAAGGAACATTAACTTTCTTTACATATCAGTGTATACTTGAAATACCACTCCAGAAATTTCATGACATTATTCTTAGCGATATCTAAATATGTTCGTTTATTTTTTACTCTCTGCTCACAATTTGGGTATCGTAAATTTTTTCCCATGCTGCGTTAACCTGACCACAAGGGCCAAGAGAATGTTAGCACAAGTGACCGTTCAAGATTCAACATCCCAGTTGGTATGAGTCCAAAAACATAAGATGTGTGAATGTGGGAAAATAAGTGTTGCCAGTGAACGTTGATAAGAGTGGAGAGAATATGGGTACAAATTTGATAGGAAAATGTAAACAACAAAATATATATGAAACAAGGATTATGTAAATTGAACTAATTAGTGATTTATGCGTTTGTTCGTCAGTGGACTGTGGTGGATTGTAAATATATATATATATATATATATTATATATATATATATATATATATATATACTTATATATATATATTCATAATTATATTCATATAATGTATGTATATATATATATATATGTATATATATACTATATATATATATATATATATATATATATATATATATATATATATATATAAATATATATATATTCATATTTAGATTCATATAATGTGTATTATATATATATATTATATATATATATATATATATATATATATACATACACATATATACAAATATATAATTTTTCTCTCTGCAGAATTTCCTTTCATGCGGTAGTCCACACAGCATCAATCATTTCGTATGACAAATTTAATACATCCTAAGCCTTTGCTTGCCGTCTGAGAGAAGTGTCATAACAAACAAGCTGATACAGATGTTTCGCAAAATAATGTTCATCATATATATATATATATATATATATATATATATATATATATATATATATATATATATATATATATATATATACCTATAAACGCTTTTCCATTGCCTAGACAATGGCCTTCAATTGCCTTCCCATCGGCCTCTTCATCTTCAACATCCAAAAGAGGCTTAGCACTTTCAATTCATCAACTAGTAGGTTTACCATTCTCCTTTAGTATGTTCGATCACAAGCTGTTTTAGTTTCTGTTATCTATCCATAATAATATAATCCGAATGAATCTGTCTCGTTTGTCCGCCATCAAGCTCGTTCAAAATAGCAGAGACCATCACTTGCTTCATAGATGATGCTGCTTTCTACGGATTATAAACTCCATGTTTAGGCCGCTACATTCACCATTGCTCTAGTTTTTCGCACCACTGCCTTCTGTATAATGATGCCAAATGTAGGCACCGACATTAAAAAGGCTATGTATTGTCCATAGAGTTGAAACGTTCAATTTCCACCCTCTGGCACATTACCGTGCTTCTGGACTATTGGACCACTTGTGAAAATAAGGATGGTAATGAAAACTCTTGCCTAAAACCTGAACTAGGTATCGCCAGCAAATGTAAACTACTCTGCTTTACACTTCAGAATTCCTGTTAGTAGTCAGACTTCGCTCATCATCCCTTGTGAAACCAAATCGCTTTAAATAATGTATTTTATTCGATACCGACAAACACATAAGAAGTGCTTCCATTGATGAAAGTTTGAAATATATCCTTGTTGACAGACTTACGTTTGTGGTTTGATATTGTTCTCTGTGATTCATGGATCAACACCTGTATTATATTTGAACATCAGATCATCAACATCATCTTTTTATCTGCCGTTCTGTTTATTGAAGCATTCTCACCACCACCACCACCATCATCATCTTTTTTAGACATTTACTAACCATAATATCAAATGTACGTACTTCTTTAATTCATCCGCTCAATGAAACTTTAAAGAACATAATGAATAACAATCTCTTTTAATATCCATCAATAGACTTATTCACCTTATTTCTGGATATAAGAAAAAAAATCAATTAACCGCGTTCTCTACAAAGCAAGAGTTGAAACAGAATTAATATTCATGTTCCCATGGTAAACTTAATGCTAATTCGGTTAATTTCTTCCATGAAATAGAGATCTAAAGGAAAAATATCGAGTTCGAAGCTAGTCATAATTTTAGTCCCACTTTTCCTGAAAATAAGCCACACTTTTCCATACACCAGAGTTTCACGAGAATTAAACAAACCATTTTCTCCTCACAACAACGATCTTGGGCTGTAATTGGCTACGAAGTTCCGAAGAAGTCAAGAACTTTTGGATCCTTTCGTTTATCCCAATAATCGCTTCAGCATCCTTAAGGGAATTAAAACTGTTTAGGTAAATGAAAGGCGAGAGTGGGTATTGCAATTTATTTTCCTTTTTGCTTTTGTTTTTTTGTTTTTAGGAGTCTGAAATTTCATTATTTCCCTGCAGATACTTTTGGTGTTCATAGAAATATATGTATATTTCGTTTAGTCGGAATGAAATGATAAAATTTTTGCTTGTAAAATGTTCTTGCTTCGACATTCAGAAAATAACATGATTAAGTTTGTTGAACCTGGAAATTCCATATCTTTTAGCATTCCTTTTTACTTTATTTTATATTTTGCGATTTTTTATGAGTGATTCAAGAACTTTTTGGTGATGTAGTAAATCTTATTATTTCGATATTTGGAAACATCGTTGTTTTTATTTCAAGTGGAATTTGAAATTTGGTTCTTTAGATGATATCTTTTCATAATGACATAAAATTCTATCTCTTTACTTGGAATTTAAAATATTTATTGACTAAAAGAATGTCTCTTTTTGAGGATAGGACAAATTATAAATTTGTTATTCCGCATTTAAATGCTGCTAATGATTCCATTAATGACAGCCTAATTATATGCAATGTTAAATATATAGTTTTTGTTACAATTTTGTTTTGAGACGCTAAAAAAAGTACAACCTCACCTAAGAGATAAATACTTTAATTACTTATACTGACTTATATTTACTTTTTATTTTTCTCATATTTGTTTTTACTATTTGAATTCTTACCTATTTTATTTATATTATTATAATGTTGTTTACATTATCTTTAATGTTTTTATCATTCATTTATATTATTAATATTTTGTTGGTTTTTATTTCTATTTTGGTTTTTTATCTTTAATTTTGTATTATTATTATTATTATTATTATTATTATTATTATTATTATTATTATTATTATTATTATGCCTTTTTCATTGTTTAATTTTATTATTTTTTTACTTTTATTATTATGATTTTATTATTTTATTTTATTTTATTTTCGTTATTTTTTTTTATTATGATTAATTTTCTTATTATTTTCATTTTTAGTTTCATTATTTTTATTTCTTTTTTTTATTTATTTTGTATTTTTGAGAAAAATGTTTATTTTTATTGTTATTATTTCTATTTCTGTTTTATTATTATTATTTTGTTATTTTTATTTTTATTTTTATTTTTTTTACTATTAGTTTGTTACTTTTGTTTTAATGTTATTATTATATTTACTTTTATTTTGTCCTGCTGCGTAGTTGGGGCTGGATTATTTTTCGGCACCAAGCTGCTGGTTTTCCTACTTTTATAATAAATAATCAGGTGGATCGTCTTACCAGGATTGGTAGGGCAGACGTTTTCTATGATGGTCTTTTTAAGGGCTTCTCGTCTTCCTTATGCTTCCTGTGGAACTGTTTTTTCTGAAAAAAGTCGGACCTGTTCAGGGGCGTTGGGACGTGGTTCCTGCTGCTACCAGCCTTCAACGTTCCTTCAGATAGACTTTTGTATTTCTTGATTGGGGTGGCCGTTATCAACGACGATCTGTTCGTCGTTAGTGTCATTCCAGAAGGAGCAACGCGAGAGGGCTCTTCTAACAGAAGCACTGATTGTGAAGCGCTTGTACCTCTCGGGGCACTCACTCTCTCCGTTGCGACACATGCCCAGGTTCGTCGGTTTTGTGAAGACTTTGGTGGTGAACTGGGTATCCCTTCCTTCGACGAGGACACCAAGGAAGGGAAGGCAGCGGTCTTCGCCGTGTTCAACGGTGAAATGGGGGCTGCTATGATGGTGGAAGGCGCTCCTTAGTGCCTCGATTTCTTCCTGGGAATTAGCTCTGACGAAGGTGTCGTCGATATACCTCACGTACATTTATTATAATTTTTGTTATGATTTCATTATTTTTTATTTATATTTAGTTTTTTTTATTATTATTATTTCATTAGTTATCTATTCATTGTTATTATTTCTTATTTTAATTATATATATACATACACACACACACACACACACACATATATATATATATATATATATATATATATATATATATATATATATATATATATATATATATATATATATATATATATATATATAACTGGTAAAAATGTTCTGTTATAACAGTACAGGACGTTCTTCAGTTTTTGAGGGAAAAATTATCCCCCTATTCAGATAATTTCCCATTGGCTCTTGACAAAATAATAAGTTAGTTGAATTATGTGTATCTAATAACGTATTTTCATTCGGGGAATTATTCTATAAACATAAATTCAGGTGTAGTATGGGTAGTCCTTTAAGTCCTGTTTTAGCCACTCTGTACATGGAATACTTTGAAACTACAGTAATAAATGCAATAAAACCCAAAAACATGCTGTGGATGAGATATGTAGATGATGTTCTAACATTTTGGGATAATAGATGGGGCAACTTTAATGAATTCTTTTCAAAATTAAACGCATTAGTGCCCAGCATCAAATTTAAAGTTGAATGGGAAACAGACAACAAAATTCGTTTTCTTGATGTTTTAATAATCAGAGACACGTCAGAATACAAATTTACCATATACAGAAAACCAACGTTCTCACTTTCATACATTCACTATTTAAGCTATCATGACAATCCTATCAAGATAGGCGTAGCCAGCAACCTATTCTTAAGAGCCTTACGAATTTGTTCCCCAGATTTCCTGGAAAAAGAATTTGAACTAATTCGTAAGCAGCTTTTGTCTTTAAGGTATCCTGACCATATAATTGAAAAAGCAATTCACAAAGCAAACGTAATTTTCTACCGATCCACTCAAGACAAGACCAGAGACACACGCAACAATAAAATAAAAATTCCACACCTGGACAGGATTAAGATGGTGACCCTGACCCTCGGAAAATCTAACCCTTTTGCATTTACTTACCCAAACACCTTAGCCAAATCCCTGATTAACGTCCAACAAAAGACATCCCCCAAGGACACAGGCGTTTACGAAATCCCATTCCTGGACTGACCAATCTTACATCGGATTTACAGGAAAATCACTTCCCCAGAGATTAATACAGCATAAACGGTCAGTTAGGTATGGGCAACAGAACTCAGCTATTTTCAACCATATAAATGAACATAACCATAGAATAAACTGGAATTTGTCACATATAATTTATAGCAGCAACTACCGGTACAAGAGTCAGATGATGTAATCGGCCTTGATTAAAGAGAGGCAGGTAATGAATATCTCAAAGGGAGCATGGGACTCAGATATCATCGGCAAGGTTTTCATTCAACCATTGCATAAGAAGATTAAAGGAAAAATTATCAGCGGGAGTGACTTAAATGGGCTTACATGTGGATGGACCTCTTGGTATAAATATTACATTTTCTGTAACTTCTCTCATTCATCTACGTGAAGAGGGAGACAGCAGTGTCTGAAATTAGTATTTCTCTCTCTATATTTTGGGGTTTTATGGGATCTTTTCATTATATATATATATATATATATATATATATATATATATATATATATATATATATATATATATATATATATATATATATATATATATATATATACACACACACACACACACACACACACACACACACACACACACATATATATATATATATATATATATATATATATATATATTATATATATATATATATATATCACACATATCCACAGATGAAAAATAATAGACAGGGTGTAGGTCCTGACCGGTTTCGGCTTTATTTTCAAGCCATTGACAAAGGACTGATACATAGTATTAGAATTCACAAATATATATACTACAGAGACAGTACTGACCAACATACACACAACCGTTTGAGACTGCAGATCCACCCACAGGCAGGTGTCAAGGTAGGAGTGACTTTCAAAAAATCATTTGGCTAAAAATTTACAATAATTCTCAAGGGATACTACCGATTAGGGTACCCAGATAACCAGTCCACACCTGACAGGTGTCAGGGAGGCGGGGTTGGACATCTCATTACCACTACTGCCCCCTTACTGGAGTTTCTATTGGAATTATTAGAAAACAAACAGCTGGATATTCCATTTTAAAAAAACATCTTAATTGAACTGATCAAATTATGTGTAAAAGACTGTAAATTTGAATTCAATGGAAAATTTACTCTCAAATTTTGGTATGGCAATGCGAAACCCTCTGTCTCCAGTGCTAAGTAATTTAATATATGGAATTTTTTTGTTTTTTTTGAAAAGAAAATCTTAAACAATATAATTCCACGCAATGTACCTTGGTTTAGATATGTTGACGACATAATTTGTGTATGGCCAGAGAACGAAGATGTAAATAACTTTTTGCCAGGCTATAAATCAATTAGTACCATCAATTAAATTTACTATGGAAATGGAAAAAGATGGTTGCCTACCCTTTTGGATGTCCTCATACGGAGAAATAGTAGTGGGTTTAGATATAGTGTTTACAGAAAACCTACTAATATTTCTTCCTATGTACATTTCTATTCTGGAGAAAGCAATAAGGTAAAAAAGATCAGTATTTGCATCTATGTTTCTAAGAGCACTACGGGTATGTAGCCCAGAATATATAGATGAGGAGATAGATAAAATTCGGAATACACGCAAGAAATTGAAATATCCAGATAGTGTACTAAAACAATGCATTAGAAGCTGCAAAAAAGACCATGTATCAAAATAAAAAAGAAACCTTACAACAACAAAAAATTGCTTGCACTACCTTATAATAATAATATGAAAGATATCCCACATCTCCTGAAAAATGTTAATGTAGTTTTTAAAAACAATAAAACAATGAAACAGGTACTTATTAAGAACTCCCCCGACAATGTTAAAGGGTGTGTATATAAATTCCGAGTAAGTCTTGTGACAGCTTTATATCGGGGAAAGCACTAGAAAAAAGAATAGAAACAACATAAACAATGTGTGAGATATGCACAGGGAAATAGTGGTATTTTTGAACATGTTAGTGAAGAACAATCATGCTATTAACTGGGAAGGGGCAAAAAAGCTTGTGTGTTGTATAATGCAATGGAAAGGAATATCATTGAATCTAGTTTTATAAAAGAAAGTTACAATAATAACATGAACATCAGTCAAGGAATGTATAAACTTGATCCTTTAATATCAAAAGAAATTTGTAAACTGCTTAAATTTTAAGGTAGGCATTAGAAATGTACGGAACTTGGATTAGGTATGTTTGTAAACACAGTAATGGGGGGCAGCAGTGGTAATGAGATGTCCAACCCCGCCTCCCTGACACCTGTCAGGTGTGGACTGGTTATCTGTTTGGGTACCCTAATCGGTAGTATCCCTTGAGAATTTATTGTAAATTTTAGCCAAATGATTTTGAAAGTCACTCCTACCTTGACACCTGCTGTGGGTGGATCTGCAGTCTCAAATGGTTGTGTGTATGTTCGTCAGTACTGTCTCTAGTATACATATTGTGAATTCTAATACTATGTATCAGTCCTTTGTCAATGGCTTGAAAATAAAGCCGAAACCGGTCAGGATCTACATCCTGTCTATTATTTTTTCACCTGTGGATATGTGTGATAAACGAATCACGTGCTAAAGTGATTATAATCATATATATATATATATATATATAATATGATATATATATAGATATATATATATACATATATATGTATGTATGTATATCAAGCAGAATTATCCCCCTAAAATTGCTCATAACCTTATTTTCATTTGCAGATGTTAGTCATTCTTTATAGCCCATTAGATTTATGGCATCAAAATCTATAAGAATCATATCATTAACTAAACTTACAGTTCACCAGAAAAAAAATATTAATAACAAAACTATACTGAATCTCACAACTCTACCCCGCCCCCCACCAACCCCACCCCCTTTCGAAGATGGTCAAAAATATTTTTGCACAAATGAGCATTTTTTTTATCTGTTATTCATGTGATAGTTTTGCTTATAATTACGTGGAATGTGTCTGTATTTATGTATGTTGTAGGGCCTAATTAAGGTAATAAAAGTAGTGCACTGTATTATATATAAAGGTTAAAATACCACTGCCTTTAATCTGCTCTTATTTAGAATTTACACAATCTAAACAAATGAAATTGAACAAAATTAAAGTGAACGGAACGTTCTAAAACGGAACATTCTGCAATGTGACATTATCAATCACTGACTTGAAAATCTGAAAAATTGAAACGGTAAAGGCAGCTGAAATGTGTTTCAGTTGATATATAGAATTGGAGAGGAGCACTTTTTCCTGCACAGTATGGGCACTGGGCAGTTAATGGGGCTGGTAATTGTAGTACGTTTTCCAATGTGTATATTTTCCAAAAGTCATCTGTTTCATTGTTTACCATCACAATTGTTGTCACGTACGATGTACTTGCAATTTTATAAAATGAAAGTAATGCCACGCGTTGTTTGTTCGCTAGACACAATATATTTTTCAGGCTTACTTGTTCCAGGCTTTATTTATTTATTTATTTATTTATTCCTTTTACCCTCATGTCTCGTCCGTGCACATGTCTCTTTGATTTCATCCCTTTTTTGCAATGTTATATAAGTTCGGAAAATGAACTCTAAGACCATTGCAAATGCGTCCTAATCGATTGTCCTGAATAAGTATTAGTTAATTAGCCTTGTTGGAAAATTACTTATAATTAAATGTATCGCACTCTGACATGTTGGAAAAATAAATATCAGTCATTCATTTTAAAAAAATTGTTAAAGGAGAAAAGAGGCACTCAACCTTTTTGGGAAATTGTATATCAGGCAGACCTCAAAAATAGTCTCACTTTGTCTTCTGCACAGGATATGTCTTAGATTCAGCTGTCTGGAAAACGCTTCTTTGTCCGTCGTTTTGGAGAAATATATTTGATTTATTCGTCCAGGACATATGTTTGTTAATCAGGCCTTTTCGAGTCTGAGATTCAGAATGAAAATTGTTTACTCTTTAACCATACGCAAAATGACAACTGAATGTCAGTATCCCAGCTATGATAATTTTGAATGGGGAAAATGAATTCTCATCTCCCTATCTTATTAAAAGGCAGAAGTCATTTTAGATATAGCTATCTGAACTGAAAATTACGGAGAAAAGCATATAGTCTTCCAAAGTGTATAGATAAGACATACAAAAATAGGAAAATATTCCAAGACTTCTGTTTACTCGTGAAAACTTCGCTTTAAATTTTTTGAATAACAAAGATTCGATGGGATGTTTAAAAAAAAAAAATGTTTCGATGGACAAACGGAAGTTTAATATTTATGCTGGACGCGTTGATGTTACAGGGAAGGCCTTTTGTGGAAGTTCCGCGTCAAATTTGATTTTGTAACTGGATTACCGGATGCGCATCAACAAATCTATTTGTCTATAATTTCCATTTTGTTTGGAAAGCCAACAGCCCTCCAAATAACAATGCAAAGACTGTGGGAAATTCATGAATATCCTTTATGTATCTTTGCCTCGCTGACGTTTCCGTGTCTCATTCAAAACAAAATGTTGACTGAATAAGTAAATAAATGTTCCTTTCTGAACAAATAACTGGTAATATCTCTCGGGAACACTGTTCTGGAAGCAGACCATAAAATCAATGTTTTCTGTCTTTGGAAGTCATTATTATTATTATTTTATTATTATTATTATTATTATTATTATTATTATTATTATTATTATTATTATTATTATTGCAGATGAGGTTTACAAACTACTGCATTAACTTAAGATTCTGCTATTATATTCAGAATTCTTATAATGTCATTTATTATTGCTACTATTTTATGGAATTATTATTATTATTATTATTATTATTATTATTATTATTATTATTATTATTATTATTATTATTATTATTATTATTATTATTATTATTATTATTGGGAAAGTGAATCCAGTTGTATACATGTTTGATTTTGTTATTTAAAATATATAAAAATGAATATGTTTTAAAAAACAAAACCAGACAGGCATACTACTGTGGATTTACTTTCCCATTTTATTGACTCATGTGATAATGAGTTTTCTTTGGATTATTATTATTATTATTATTATTATTATTATTATTATTATTATTATTATTATTATTAATTATTATTATTATTATTATTTTTTTTTTTTTTTTTTTTTTTTTTTTTTGCTTTTTTTTTTTTTTTTTTTTTTTTGTTTATCACAGTCCTCCAATTCGACTGGGTGTATTTATAGTGTGAGGGTTCCGGGTTGCATCCTGCCTCCTTAGGAGTCCTGACTTTTCTTATTATGTGCGCCGTCTCTAGGATCACACTCTTTTGCATGAGTCCTGGAGCTACTTCAGCCTAGTTTTTTCAGAAACCTTTTCAGGGATCTTGGGATCGTGCCTAGTGCTCCTATGATTATGGGTACAATTTCTACTGGCATATCCCATATCCATCTTATTTCTATTTTCATGTCTTGATACTTATCCATTTTTTTCCCTCTCTTTCTCTTCAACTCTGGTGTCCCATGGTATTGCGACATCATGAGTGATACTTTCTTCTTGATTTTGTCAATCAACGTCACGTCTGGTGTGTTTGCACATATCACCCTATATGTTCTGATACCATAGTCCCAGAGGATCTTTGCCTGATCATTTTCTATCACTACTTCAGGTTGGTGCTCGTACCACTTATTACTGCAAGGTAGCTGATGTTTCTTGCACAGGCTCCAGTGGAGGGCTTTTGCTACTGAATCATGCCTCTTTTTGTACTGTTCTGTGCAAGTGCTGGACATTCGCATGCTATGTGGTTTATGGTCTCATTTTTTGTATTGCACTTCCTACATATGGGAGAGATTTTATTTCCATCTATCGTTCTTTGGATATATCTGGTTCTTAGGGCCTGATCTTGTGCCGCAGTTATCATTCCTTCAGTTCCTTCTTGAGCTCTCCCCTCTGTAACCATTGCCATGTGTCATCGCTGCCCAGTTCTTTAGTCTGTCTCGTGTATTGTCCGTGCATTGGTTTGTTGCGCCATTCCTCTGTTCTGTTTGTCATTCTTTTGTGTCTGTATATTTCTGGGTCTTCGTCTACTTTTATCAGTCCTTCTTCCCATGCACTCTTTAGCCACTCGTCTTCACTGGTTTTCAGATATTGCCCCAGTGCTCTGTTCTCGATGTTGACGCAGTCCTCTATGCTTAGTAGTCTCTCCCTCCTTCCTTTCTTTGTGTTATGTATAGTCTGTCCGTATTTGCTCTTGGGTGTAGTGCTTTGTGTATTGTCATATGTTTCCTAGTTTTCTGGTCTATGTTGCGGAGTTCTGCCTTTATCCATTCCACCATTCCTGCGCTGTATCTGATTACTGGCACTGCCCATGTGTTTATGGCTTTTATCATATTTCCGGCATTGAGTTTTGACTTGAGTATCGCTTTGAGTCTCTGCATATATTCTTTCCTGATCGTGTCCTTCATCTCTTGGTGTTATATATCCCCTCCTTCCATTATTCCCAGGTATTTGTATCCAGTCTCATCTATGTGTTTGATGTTGCTCCCATCTGGTAGCTTTATCCCTTCAGTTCTCGTTACTTTGCCTTTTTGTATGTTGACTAAGGCGCATTTTTCTATTCCAAAATCCATCCTGATGTCCCCAGATACAATCCTTACAGTCTGGATTAGGGTATCTATTTCCTTGATGCTCTTACCATACAGCTTGATGTCGTCCATGAACATCAGATGGTTGATTCTGTAGCCTCTTTTCTTGAGTTGGTACCCGGCATCCATCTTCTGTAGTACTTTTGTCATGGGAATCATGGCTACTACGTAGAGTATTGGGGACAGTGAGTTGCCCTGGAAGATCTCCTGATATTAACCTCTGCTAGTCTTATTCCAGAGCTTGTAAGTATTGTATTCCAGTTGCGCATTGTATTTTTGTGGAAGCTGATGGTGTTATCTGCCCTATATATTTTCAGGCATTCTATTAGCCATGTGCGTGGTATCATGTCGAAGGCTTTCTTATAGTCTATCCATGCCATGCTTAGGTTGGTTTTCCTTCTCTTACTGTTCTTCATTACCATTTTTGTCTATCAGGAGCTGGTCTTTTGTGCCCTACACTTCCTTCTGCAGCCTTTCTGTGGTGGGGGATGGTGTTTATCCTCTAGGTCGTTGTATAGCCTTTCGCTGATGATACCTGTTTAGTATCTTCCACATTATTGGTAGCAGGTGATAGGCCTGTAGTTACTGGCTATATTTCCCATACTCTTGTCTTTTCTGGACTAAGGGATGTTCTTCCTGTGGGTCATCCATTTGGGCGCATGGTGATTTGTGATACAATGCTGGAGTTGTTCTGCTATTCTTGGGTGTAGGGCCTTGAAGTTTTTGAGCCAGTATCCATGGACTTCATCAGGACCTGGGGCTTTCAAGTTTGGCATTTTCTTTAGTTGGTGCCTGACTGTCTGTCGTGATGTCAGTGAATCTTTGTTTTATTCTCCCTGTTTCTTCAGCCTTCACTTCCTGGAGCCATGTTGCATGTTTTTGTGTGATACTGGATTGGTCCATATGTTTTCCCAGAGTCTCTTACTTGGTTCGGCTTCAGGAATTTCTTGGTGGTTGTTTCTTCCCCTCTTAGTTGGCTGTATAGTCTTTTCTGGTTGGTATCCCTTATTCCTGTTCATGTATCGTTGGATCTTATGTGCTTTGGCCTTAAGCCTCTGTTTTACATCTTCTATTGTGTTGTTTAGTCCCTTCTCGTGTACTTTGTATTTCTCGTTCAGTTCCTCCCTTGTTTTCCTGCTTCTTAGCCTTTTTTCTGCCATCTCTTTCAGTTTACTCAAGTCAGATCTCATCACCATGATTTGCTTTTCCAGGCGCCTTTTCCAAGGTGGTTGCTGTTTTGGTTTCTGTTGGGTTGGTTGTGCTGGTGGTGTTGGTGTTCGTGTCCCCATCAGTTCTGCTACTAATCTTGCTCCTGCATATGTCAAGTTATTTTTTCTGTGATATTGGTGGTGTGTATTAGTCTCATTATTTCATTGACCTCACTTGTTTTCTCCCTTAATTTCTTGGTGTTGTAGGCTTTCATGGAGGGGATCTTTGTTCTCTCTGTGTCTGGCTTCATCCATTGTCTGATCTTTTCTACCCATTCCGTCCTGTCTGTTATTTCGACGGTGTCTCCTTGTGTGTCGTTGTTTGATACCTCATCATACCCTGTCGTCTTCTGTGGCATCGTCTCTCAGTTCTTCATCTTGTAATTCGTGCCGTGCGTTATTTCCCTTTCGAGTTCCTCTCTTTCTGTTGGGGAGAGCCAGTTCTTTTTCTTTATATTCCTTACTTGTTCTCCAGCCTCTGCTCTGTTTGGGGATGTTATTCCTCTCATTCAGATGTTGACCAACTTCTTCTATATACCTCTCTCCGTCGGGATGCTTCTGATGTAGCATCTCCATATTTCCTTATTTTCTTCTCTTGTCCATTTCTTCCTCTGGTTTGCTTCTGTAGCTCCAGTCTCTGGTTGTTGGTTACTGTCGTTGTGGTGGTCAGTTGCTGGATGACGACCTCCAAGTACCTGACCATCTTTCCCCTTCAATTGGGTTGAATCCTGGCTGCCGGACGAAGCTCCTCTGTTGCCAAAGGTTCCATTTACGTCGTTGTCGTTTAATTCTTCATTTCTTTTCATCATTGCTGAGTTTGCTATTTAACCCATAGCTGGACCCTACCACCCCATAAGGGATAGGTACTCATTTACAGCTGAGTAGACTGATTGGAAAGTATGGTAAAGATTTTTTCCCAAGGAATCAACGCCCCGATGAGAGGGGTCACCCATTCAACGACTGACTAGCCCCAATGTTGCTAAACCAGTCAATTGGACGACCTAACCCACTCTGCCCACGGCGCCACATATTTTTCATATTATTATTATTATTATTATTATTATTATTATTATTATTATTATTATTATTATTATTATTCCATAGTTTTCGCAGCCTACCAAATTCTTTGCTTTACTGTATTCACTGAACCATATGGTCTGCTTTATTCACAGAGCCTTTGCTCTACTTTATTCACTATAAAACTTGCTCTGTTCTATTCTATTCACTATAGCCATTGCTCTACGTTCTTTACCAGAGCCTTTTCACTATTCACTAAATTTTTTTCACAAGAGTTTTTTGGTCTGCTCTGTGCACAGTACATTTTCTTTGCTCTAATCACCAGTGCCTTTGCTCTACTTTATTCACTATAAAACTTGCTCTGTTCTATTCTATTCACTATAGCCTTTGCTCTACTTTATTTGCCAGATCTTGTTCTGCTATATACAGCAGACGATTTTCTCTGCATGATTCAGTGCAGTACTGGTTTTATTTTATGTAGCAGCATCTACTTCTCATTTTCACCAAAGCCATTGCTATATCCTTATTTTCTACTTTGTTAACAAAAGTTTTTTTCTATTCTATTCAACAGAGCCTTTACTCAACTGATTCCACAGAGCTATTGTTTACCTTTACCAGTCGTTTCACAAAACAAAGCGAGAATCCTTTATTGTGTTTTTATGTATATTTTTATTACTTTCATTCAGATATTACCTGTTAAACACTGTTAGGGCATTCATTATAGTCAGAGTTACAAATTAAGAAACACGTAATTTCCATTTCTGAACCTGAGGTTTCTTGTTCTTTTTTCTGAAAGGAAATTCTTCACCTGTGACGTTTGAGGTAATAGGAAAAACAAGAGAGAAATTATTCCAATTTCTCCAACATCTCCATGAAGAAATTCTTCCAATTTCTCCTGTGTAAGGAAAGATCAGTTTATATTTTTAATGAGTCCCCAATTTTATTTACCACAAGCTTCCCCGAAGCCTCCAGCCGTCCTTCAGGCCAAAACAAGATGTAGGTCACTAGAGTTTTAAATTCTATTTTTTATTTTCTTTTGATATATTAACTCTTGGAAGGCAGAGTAAGGAATATGACTTCGTGATATAAAAATCTTTTATCATTTGCCTTTCCACACTTCCATACCAAAAATGTTGGATTCTTTTTCATTTTTTCATTTCCCTTTATTCCCCTCTTGAAGATGTGATAAAAACTAGAAAATAAAAATTTTGAGGAAATCCTTCATATCTTTACTTTACCCAAGGCAATGATTATTTCCTTTTTTTCCTTTTCCTCTTATAAAATTCACAATTCACGTCACAAACTTGGCATTTCAACCTATGCTTTTGTTTTGACTGTATTCTACTCGAAGTCGAGAATTTATTTAACCATGTTTATTCTGCTACTCTCCCGAAGTATCGAGGAAAGGGATCAAAGCACAATTCCTCCAGTAATTTTCCCATCAGCCAATTTCATTTTCTCTTTACTGCCTCACCGGATTCCCTTATATACTGGTCCTTGAGTGAGGGCGACCTCGTCATTCGACGCTGCTTGGAAAATTAGCAGTCCACAAAGGAATTCCCATTTGCAACGTAAAGAGAACAAGAATGTAAGAAAAGGGGAACGTTCCTGGCTGTACGCTCATGAAGACAGACAGGAAGGAAGACCTTGGCTAAACAGAAGTAGGGACCTTGGTACGAATATAATGGTATACATAGACAAGTGGTGTGTGATATTATTCGTGCATAAAATCCAAGAAAAATTGGGCATATTCTTTTAGATGCTTATTCTTATTGTATTTCACTCGATTTCCTCGTTGTGAGTGTCAAATGCAGTTGACCCAGATAACTTACCTCTCTCTCTCTCTCTCTCTCTCTCTCTCTCTCTCTCTCTCTCTCTCTCTCGCCAATAAATAGGCAAACAACTGGTCCCATGCAACGTATAAACACCATAAAAAAATGGGTAAACACTAAACTCATACTCCCATACTTTTAATTGATTAGTTAATTGACTAATTAATTAATCAATTAATTAATTATTTATTTATTTATGATTTCGTTCTTGAAGTCACTATCACGTAGGGCGACCAACTAAGTCATACTTAGATTCCACTCATTTCCAGATAGTGGAATTTTCTGACTTCCTCTGTATGTCCCAAAGCAAGGAAGCCTAATCTTCAGTGGAGACGGTCTTACTATAATGAAAGAAGTTCAAAACCGCGTCTGATTCTGCGAGACTAATACCGAACGTAGTGGCTGAAATAAAATGTAATAAGCAAAGGATAAAATAAATTGCTGCTAGAATATCACATTGTCTCAGAAGTGCTTTCACTCTCCAAAGAAATCTTGAGGCCGGGGAAAATACACTTCTGTAAACGGATTACCTCGAGAGACTGAGCAAATAAAAGCACAAAACAAGTCAGAAAGGAGCCAAAGGAGATTGTCTTCTTCGGAGAAATTCACAAATTGGGAAAACAACAGATCAAGGAGGGTAGTGTTTTCGCGGAGGAAAGACACTTTTGAAATGTCTGTTTAATCTTTCTAAGAATACCGTTGCTTCTTGAAAATATTTATACGTGACTCCAAATTACATAAATGCTTATTTGGTGTCCCCACTTACTGAACCAAAAGATAGTTGGTAAATAATGTGGTTGCACACTAACGAAACCGCCCCACTTTCCCCCACACAAGTTTTTGAACGTGGGCCCATAATTATTCCAATCATTAATCCCAAAACATAATTTTTTTTATTGATGGGGTTTTCACAATTATGGGCCTATAAAGAAATATTTTTGAATGGTACGGTTGTCAATTATTGAACACCCCCCCCCCCCAAAAAAAAAAAGAATATTTTGTTCCCTAAACTATGGATCCTAAAAGAACACATTTAATGATTTGGTTTTTACCACTTATAACCAAATAGAAGCTTTTTTTCTGGATAATGTAGTTTTCACAGTTAAGCGTTAAAGAACAAATTTTTCGACTATTGGGTTTTGCAATTATAGACACAAAAGCAAAAATCTTTCTAATGATTTTTCACAATTATGAAAAAAGTGAACATTTTCAAATCATGACGTAATACCTCGCCCACAGGGAATAATTATCATTTTGATGCCAAGAAAAGGGGAACCTGATCTTTGGTTTTGCTAATTCTCTGATAACGATCTCAGCGTTTCGTGCTGAATGGAACTTATTCTACATAAAATACCACTTTGGAATTTGGTCTCAACATCCTCATTTTATTGAAGTGCTATGGAATGACACTTATCAGTGTCAGATAAAAGAGTTCGCAACTTTTCGTTATGAAAGAAGTTGATGCTCATTTATTCAAAACAGGTTGATGCTCTTATGTTTACAAGAGGTGATTTTCGTATGCTTGTTAATGTGGATGAAACGCACACTTCTGGTTATAACGGAGGGTTTTTTTTGATGATTTGAAAACCAAATGATGCTCATATGTTCAAAAGAGGTTAATTCATATATGATTAGAGGAGGGATGTGCTCATATGTTTAAAAGCATAGTAGTTTATTTGTGATATCACAGAAACACTGAAAGTTAAAAAATGCAGCTAGAAATGGACTTCTCTGATAATAATAATAATAATAATAATAATAATAATAATAATAATAATAATAATAATAATAATAATAATAATAAAACCCGTTTTTGCCATGAATATCCCCAAAATGACAAGCACATTTTATTAAATGTCACGTAATCCTAAGGGACACTTATTTATCCTATGGGCCACCATGAATGGAAGCACAAAATTTAACGATGTTTACCTGAACAAGATTAATGTCATTAACAGTGAATGGTTGATTGACGGTTTAATTAAAAGCACTTTGTGACTGCGCTGACCACCAGCTTTGCGAGTAGGGGCTGGTTGAAAAATTAATAGCGCATTAACTTACACAACAACAATGTAGGAACGAATGTAATTTATTTCTGTTGATTATAAAAAAAATGTTCAGTACTGTTGTAACTGAACTCTGTTTTTATATACACTTGTGTTGTTAAATGCACTCATGTCATCATTTAAGACTCATTCCTTGATGCTGATAGTGAGCATGTCAGTAAACTAATTGAACATGAGGTATGGACAGTCTGCTCAAAATTCGTTTTATTATTTTTCATGGAACACTTGCTTATACCTATCGAATATCGTTTCATTAGGGGATAATTTAAAAAAAATGGGATATCACATTCAAAGGATATGGAATAAATTTAAATAAACTACGTTTAATAAGGAACAATCATTTACTAATTCATAGAAAGTCTCTTCATATTACCTTTCATTATTTTTCTTACTGGTTCGTGAATAATCTAAATATTTATTAAATAAGTGTCCTTTTAAATAAATAACCATTCGTTATCCCAGAAGGCTAAATATCTTTTCACACAACAAAACCTACTTACAAATACTGCAAGTCAAGTTTTAGTAATAACCCTCAAGTAATTTTCTAGTTTGAAAAAAGGATTAAGGAAATGGTAACTGTCGACGCGGGAAAGTTTGGGCATCTTCTCTACGCGACTGTTAACAAAATGTCAGCTGCGTGATGGGAAAACAACTTGCTTGCTGCGCAGTCGTAAACAGCTGTTTTGCGGTAAAGAAAAGTTTGGTAATTGAATTTCGGGCCACTCGATATAAGACATAACCGTATACTCTTGTCCCATCTCAAAAAAAAAAAAAAAAAAAAAAAAAATTATTTATGAGTGAACAAGTTCCCTTTGTGGGCACTAAGGGTGATTTTGGACGCTTTCCCTGCTTCCTCTCTCCCTTTATGACGAGCAAGAAAAAGGAACCATTGGCTCGTTCTCCCCGCCGCCGGGTCAAGTGCGGGGGAGGGAAGCTTGGCCTTTTTGTGTTTAGACCTAGAAGCGGACGGATGTGCATGGCCTTGGAGGAAATTAAGCGATTTAGGAGGTAAGCATTGCAGTGTACTGAGATTCTATAAACTAAGAGCTAAGAGACGGTTGTTGCTGATGAATAACAATTGATAGCTAAATAGAGAAGTGAATATGATGGAAATACAGGCTCGTTTAACGAGTGTCGTTAGGGGTCACGTGCACAAATTACGATGCCGTTCCTCTTCAGGAATGTAGGCAGCGGACCACGAGGGGATTAAGACGGACGGTCCTTACGGTGGGAAAGCAAACGATTCGGTAAGTAAAAGAGTATTATTTTGTTAAGAGATCATTATAATTTAATAATGAATCACTGAATGAGAGATCTTATACTTGATAATGAATTAATGCATGAGAGGTCGTAAGGGGTTGGACCAGGGTGAAACGTGCTACAGGCCGGAGTAGCTGACGGGTAGAGATCGCTCATGACATTTTTAATTCCTCGAAGTGCATGGTAATGCCTAGGTATATTTCTTAAATATTCTACGTGCAGTTATAGTTATTTAACTATTGTGATCACTGAGAAATTGATTCTAATGTGAGTTAAGGGATTTACCTGTTCTAGTGTTAAGGAGTTATCATTTAACTAAAATGGCAAAATTGTCACCACTGTGAATATTTATGTTTGTTCATTTTTCAGTGACCGATTGTAATAAAGGAAACTAAGACAGTCGCGTTTCACTCAAACCCACGTTGGGCCGACCACAGTAACATTAAAGGGGGAAGTGTCATATTCCGATAGATTTATGCCATCTTTTCCAAAAGACTTGGAATTTATGCGATAGAATTGTCAGCAAACAAAAGGAGGAAAATAATCGGCCATCAAAATACGAGAGGCGGAAAATATTGGGCCGTGTTTTCCGGAAATGCCATAAAGAGAAACCGGGAGGCTTTACCTGGGATGTGAACCATTTAAAAGCTTTTAAGTAGATCGTGTATGTTTATGCAAGTGTACTTACATACATGTATACACACGAATAATCACACACACAGATATATATATATATATATATATATATATATATATATATATATTATATATATATATATATATATATATATATATATATAAGACCCTATGAATTTCTCTAATTCTTCAGTTTTTGGATATGCTTGACACTGCAAGCCTTACATCTAAATGCAAGAAATATGAAGTCATTCTAAACAGGATTTGAACCCATGTGCAAAGTATTAGAACAGGGCCACTCTACCGAGCTGCATTTATTAGAGCTGAAATAGACCTACTCTCCCCATCGTAGCCAAGTGAGCAACCGTTTTTATTGCTCTTTTGGAGAAACCCCTCATACCTCACGCAGGAGGTTTAATTCAGCAGATCATTACCGGAGATGCTGGTATTTTCTGACGCCTCCCGTTCCTCATTGAGTTTGAGTTCGCTTGCCCTCTTTGCCAACGCAAAATCATCAATTCATTTCTCGATATAATGTGGTTCGGATCCCACAATAAGTTGTAGGTCCCATTGCTATGTAAGCAATTGGATCCTAGCCACGTGATAATATCTAATCCTTTGGGCCAACCCTAGGAGAGTTGTTAATTAGCTCAGTGGTCTTGTTAAACTAAGATATACTTAACTTCTGACGCCTCCTGAAGGGGTGAAGGCGCACGAATAGCTAGTGAGTGCATTTCAGGGACATGGTGCCCCATTGAGAGGGAGGAACCTCGTGGAAATGAAAGCAGTATGGTATCCCTCCAGCGCTTCCACCCTACCAAACTGGCCACTCAGCAGTCACCGTGGTAGTGGCCTATGTGAACAAGCGAGGAAGGACGATCTTTCCATAGATGTGCGACCTGGCAGTCAAGATGACTGAGTGGTCGGTGACCCGGGGCCCGGAACTTGACCATCAGGTACATCCAAGATAAGGATAACGAATTCATTGATAAGCTCAGCAGGAAGGACCAGACCGTACCGCCAGAAAGTCGACCAGAGATCAGTGATACGTGACGCCTTCCAGCACCTGTGGGATAATCTGGATGTCTACGCCCTCCCATCATGAGTCATAAGAGTAGGGTCCTTAAGAGACACTACCAGTCCCTGCTGATAGACATCCTGTTTTTCTTCCGCCCTCACGGATGGAAGTTATCCAGCAGCTTTTTGAATGGGCTATTGCAGCCATCTCAGACACCCTCAGTCCATCATCCGTT
>NC_061104.1:20017599-20037599 GCF_015104395.2 Macrobrachium nipponense
CACACACACACACACACACACACATACAGGACAATTCTAATTCTAACGAAAAAATGACGTGGTCTGTATGAAATAAAAACATAAGCTATGTTTGTAAAACTTAGTTCATATGTATGACTTCAGACCAAAAGCATAAAACATTAATCTCATATTAACTAAAATGGGGACAATGGTTTAAAAATATTGTAGTGTCCGGATATAAAGTCTGGGCAAGGAAGGGAAAAAAAGAATAATTTGTAGGAATTAAATAACAGTTAGGTGTAGGAATTAAACAAACTGGAGGGAGGAATTTCAAAATGGCAAGGTTCAGCAAAAGTATTTAAAGTAACGGTGAAAAAGCGAGAGAGAGAGAGGAGAGAGAGAGAGAGAGAGAGAGAGAGAGAGAGAGAGAGAGAGAGAGCGCCTAGCAGTGGGAAAGTTACCTTATTTCTGACAAATCTGGAATTCGGAAAGAATATTTTCAGAGGACTAAAGGAAGAAACCCAGTGAAAATATGCACCACGGGGCAAGAATAAAACAATTTTAAGAGAGAGAGAGAGAGAGAGAGAGAGAGAGAGAGAGAGAGAGAGAGAGAGAAATACGGTTCTGGAATGAGAGCAGGGAGAGAAATAGAGGATGATTCAGAGTACGATGAGGCTGGTGAATGGTGGAGAATTTAATTAAAGGTAGGAAAATACCCTGGCATTTTATTTTCATTTCGGTTTTCTTTAGTCGGTTTTGATTTTAGAGTATTACTAGTACTTCTGTCCTACATGTATGTAATTATGTATTTATGCAATAAACTGGCCTATATGCATTTAGTTCAATTAGAACCAGCCATTAGAATGAAAGATAAAACCTCGAGAATAAAAACGGGATTACTTAGTTTATGGTTATTAGTGAAGTCCCAAAGGATAGAAGGGTCTTTTGTAAATGTCATGATGAATTAAATAGGCCGGATTGTTGTTAATTACTAAGGGAATAGTTTGGAAACAATAAGTTATTTCTCTCTCTCTCTCTCTCTCTCTCTCTCTCTCTCTCTCTCTCTCTCTCTATATATATATATATATTATATATATATATATATATATATATATTATATATATATATATGGTATATATGTGTGTGTGTGTCTGTGTGTGTGTATGTATATGTTTATATAAGACAGAGAACAAAGCATTCAATTTCACGTACCCTACGGATGACATCCCGTCAATATCGTCACCCACTGAAAAACGCTCATATGCAGAGGTACTGGTCTAGCCCTGATGGCCATTGGTCACTTGTCAAATAAAATATCCCAGTCGTTGTCCAATATTTCTGTCGGTGAAACGGCAAAAATTTCCTTTCTGTAAAGGTCGGCTGATTTTTTTTTCTTTCGCATCATTTTTGTCACGAGTTTGCACCCTGAGTCTGCAGAAGGAATATTAGAGGTTTATAGTAAGATTGATAACGTCATGAGGACTATTCTTCTAAAGAGTTTTTGTGAATTGTTCATATTATTTGTACTTACAGACATTTATGCATACTTCCATTGTGAATAAAAAAAAAAAAAAAAAAGAGTTAACATTCGTGAATTGTTGGCTTCCCCAAAAATATTGTATTTAAGAGTCTCAGCTGAATTGTTGGCTCCTCCCCCAAAAATATTGTATTTCTATTTGCATAACATGACGTTTATACTTATCCAAGTATTAATCATTATCATTATTATGCTTTCACATAATTAACTTCGACTTCCTGTGATTCTGAAAAGTTTTCTTTTTTTTCTTTGCTAATGTACTAGGTGTAAGCCATGAAGTCCTCCTTTATTAGTGACGTTATCCATTCTTATCATTTCACAGCTTTCATCCTATTCAAAGTTTACTGTATCAAGTTCACTAACTCAAGAGTCAACCTACCAGATGAGTTTCGTAACACCTGTCTTTGTGTTTCTCAAATCACTTAATCTAACTTGTATTTTCCAACAGGTAGGTTGAGCTCTTGAGTTAGTAAACTTGATACAGTAATCTTTGGATAGGATGAAACCTGTGAAATGATAAGAATGGATACCGTCACTAATAAAGGAGGACTTCATGGCTTACACCTAGTACAACAGCAAAAAAAAAAAAAAAAAAAAAAAAAAAAAAAAAAAAAAAAAACTTTTCAGAATCACAGGAAGTCGAAGTTAATTGCGTGAAAGCATACTAATGATTAATACTGGGTTAAGCTTAAACGTCATGTTATGCAAATAGAAAACCAATATTTCGGGGAGGGGGTGGCGGCCAACAATTCAGAGGGACTCTTAAAGCTTTTTTTTAAATGTATGTAAAACTTAAGACCGAAAGCATAAAAAATTAACTAAAATGGGAGCAATGGTTTAAAAATATTATAGTGTCCGGCTACAAAGTCTGGGCAACGAAGGGAAAAAAGAATAATTTGTAAGAATTAAGCAACAATTAGTTATTTAATTCCTACTATATATAATATATATATATATAGTATATATTAAATATATATATAATATATATATATATATCATAGATTTAATAATCACTTTAGCACGTGATTCGTTTTTCACACTATCCACAGTTTTTGAAAAATAAGAGACAGGGTGTAGGTCCTGACCGGTTTCGGCTTTATTTTCAAGCCATTGACAAAGGACTGATACATAGTATTAGAATTCACAAGTATATATACTATAAAGACAGTACTGACGAACATACAACAACCGCACCTTTTTGAGGACCTGCAGATCCACCCACAGGCAGGTGTCAGGTAGGAGTGGCTTTCAAAAATCATTTGGCTAAAATTTAAAATAATTCTCAGGTGTGGACTTGTACCCTAAGCGGTAGTATCCCTTGAGAATTTATTGTAAAATTTTAGCCAAATGAAATTGATTTTTGAAAGCCACTCCTCCCTTGACACCTGACTGTGGGTGGATCTGCAGTCTCAAACGGTTGTGTGTATGTTCGTCAGTACTGTCTTTATAGTATATATACTTGTGAATTCCTAAATACTATGCTATCAGTCCTTTGTCAATGGCTTGAAAATAAAGCTGAAACCGTCAGGACCTACACCCTGTCTCTTATTTTTCACCCTGTGGATATGTGCGATATATATATATATATATATATAATATATAATATATAATATATATATATATATATATATTATATATATATATATACATATATATCTACACACACACACACATATATATATACACACACACACACATATATATATATATTATATATATATATATATATATTATATATATGTATGATGTATGTATGCATGTATGTATATATATATATATATATATATATATATATATATATATATATATATATATGTATGTATGTGTGTGTGTGTGTGTATGTATGTATGTATGTATGTATGTATTGTGCATTTCAGTGTTTTATCTTTCTTTTTGCATTTTGCAATGTAGTGGTTTACTTAACTTTGTGTATCGGACATTTTAGCATTTTACTTGTCTTCTGACTTTTAACTGACTTTTACTTTATTTCGTCAAACGTTACAATATATGTTTATTTTTTTTGGTAGAAATCCTAGACAAATGTCATGCTGTTTAATATTGGAACACATCGAAACCAAAGTAACTTTCACGAAATTATTCAGATTTACAAGAGATTGACAGATTCAAAACCTTTGCCGAAAAAAAAAAGAATAGCACCCTAAGAAGTATAAATTGACTAACGTGACTCAAGCTAATAAGTCGGAACAATGGAATAAAACAATACCCCTAAAACTTAAGTCAGTGTATCAAGTAATTATTATTATTATTATTATTATTATTATTATTAATATTATTAATAAAGGCTTTTTTGGGAAGCCATTCTTCATCGCGCTGTCCCCATAAGCTGAAAAAAATTTAGACAGAAAAAAAAAAAAAGATTTTTCGATTGTCCTTCCACTAAGTCTAATTATACTGAATAATAAACAAGATAGATCGATTCTCATTGGCTGAAGATTCTTTATTAAGGTAACCGGTTGCAGAATGTCAACACTAGCTATTACTGAAAAGGCTATTTACCTCATTACTTATTAATAAAAAGCGGTGCTGATGATTACTTTATTATTGTAAACGTGTCGTGAAATGTATGCAATAGAATAATGTAAACAAAAGTTTTAACAAATTATTCGTAATAGGAGTCTGCGTCAAGCTGACATAAACTGCCTTCTCTCTAACACTTATGTTAATGGTATAAAATTTATTTCAGACTTCACAAAGGAACGTATGTTTTAGAAACCCGTAAACAATCCAAGTTGTTTCAAGTGTTCGTGAAAGCACCTTTCGGTCAAATCGCGTTTCGCAGAATATATCAATACAAATAATGTTTTTAAGAAAACTCAGTCTAATAAAGATTTGACCAGCAATGCGTGTAATACGCGCCAAAAGAAGTCAGGGATAAACAAACGTTTTGCTTTTGACACTGTAGCGTTTATCTGAAGGATTTTCAATGGCTTACTTAGTCAACAGACTAGAGCAAAGGATTTTCGTCACCTCTTATCAGTGGATGATTCTTCTTGTGTAAAAATATCATCGTTGCTTTTTTTAAGTATTCATTCAGTATTCTATACAGATAAAAAGGGAAATTTATAACTGATCTCATTTGAACTTGTAATAGATTTCTAGCAATAGGCTGGAGATTAAACGAAGGATGTTTTTTACTTGAGAAATTTCACCACATCGCAATGGGAAGGAGATATATTTTTAACCAAGGGAAAGTGTTTATAACTGATCTATTTCTGATATTAAAATCGTACTCGTGGTTAAAGGCTTTACACGAACTGAAGGATAACTATATCTTTTTATATTATTTTAGAAAATAAGTTCTATAACGTGGGCGTTACATAGTAAAAGAGAAATAATAACGCTATTACTTTATTCTTCCTAGCGGGAGATTCCAGGAATCCGAAGGACGTTTTTTTCTAAAAGTCCCTTTTTCTCCCAATGAAGAGCTTTTTCCTTATGTAGTATTTGAAGATAATTTTTAATAACCAATATACGAGGACGTGGTAACAGAACAGAAACTCAATTTGAATGCTTAAATTTAGACAGTGAATGACAGATACTTTCTTAAAACTAAATACAAATTTTAATAGGCTCTCTTTTCGATGAAAAGTAATTGTTTCTAGTTACTAGACAATTCTACATTTATATCCTTCGTCTATCACTCGGTTACTGGTGAGGGAGCATTTTCCTAAATAAATTCAGTGAGGCATGCAAAAGTCCTGGTCAATTATTAGAGAGAGAGAGAGAGAGAGAGAGAGAGAGAGAGAGAGAGATTAAATCTGAGATGCAGAGAACTTGATGTTAGAGGGCATTTTCCCTCACTCTTCATAAAAGAAATGATGCAAATGATTGTAATGATCTCTTGGCCCGAAGAGAGTGACGACCCTTTTATTTTACTGCTGGGATCACCCTTCGACACCCCCCAACCCCACCCCACCCTCTAACCTCCCATTCTACCCTAACCCCCCCTCCCCCAAACCCTATATCTTAATCCATGATACTTCTAGCGCCTCAGTGGCGTGATCGGTATGGTCTTGACCTGCCACCTCGGTGGCCGTGAGTTCGAGTCTTGGCATTCCATTGAGGGGTGAGAGATGTATATTTCTGGTGATAGAAGTTCACTCTCGACGTGGCTCGGAAGTCACGTAAAGCCGTTGGTCCCGTTGCTGAATAACCACTGGTTCCATGCAACGTAAAAACACCAAACAAAGAGACATAATAGTTCTCCAACCTTTAAAGGTTTTGTGCACGTCACGTAAGCATTAATGGTATTTACACCGTTCATTTGGCCATTAGCTGCACCCACTTTTAGGTTTTTTACTTTGACTCCATTCCACTTACTTTCTTCAGTCTCGCTGTCCAGCCTCTCCAACTGCTATTTCTTTGGATTCCTGTTCTTCATCTTTATTTTCTGGATCTCTTTATCTTGCTGTTCAACCACTTCAACTCCCTCTTTTGACTTTCTTAGGCGTTGAAAAACCGAAAGTTCCCAAGTGCTTAGCTTGACTCTCTAATTCCATGAAATAAGATAAAATCAATAATCCCCTCGTTCCCCTTCCAGAAGGATAAAAGAAAAAAAACGGTATCTGGTATCTGTGAGCAGCCGTCATTCCCGTTGGAGACCCATCAAAAGATAAGTGGGAGAATACTGTGTGTTATTGCGCCAGGCTATTATATTTTTTGTCTTTATTGCTGTTGTCGACGCTTTTTGTTGATTCTGGGTTGGCGTTGTTACGACTCCACACACACGCACACACACACACACACACACGCGCGTGCTTGTGTCTTGAAGGAGGAGAGGGTTACTGACGTATTAACCGGAATGGGCAAAGCTATATTAAACTATCATTGTTCTTAACAAAATTGGACTCTTCTCAAGTGATAGAAAACCTACCTGAGATATGTTAATGTTCAGGAAATACTGAGTTAGGTCGGAAATTCCTCATTGTAAAAGTGAAGAACGTGAGACTGATAAACATTATCGACCTTGTATCTCTGATTAGCAGATAGGATCTCTTGGAGTGTGTATGACCCATATAGTGAGGTCGAGAGAGTGGAAAAGGCGTACAGTTAAGTTCCTGAGAATACCAACCAACCTAATATAGGCAAAAATGCAGGGGGCAGCGATCTTATGGCACGATGTCGAAGCGAAACAGTGTTGGAAACAAGATGATCGTCATTTATTTATTAAAGTAAAATCCTTTGATTATATTCGAGTAGCTAATTAGTGTGTGAAGAGTCTCACCAGATATGCGAACAACGCACCACAGCTGTAGACAAGTTAATTCAGACGTGGGGAAGCTTCTCATATAGGCCATGTATATGATGCATATAAATTGCTTATTAGTTGGTGAACATTACATTCAGCTTGGTAGGTGACAAACATCGACAGGCCCATAATGTAGTCCTTCCAAGACATTACTTTTCAATTCTACACAAAACATATGGAAAGATTTGAGATGGTCAATATTCAGGTCTCCGATATTATTGTAAGGGCAGGCAGGAAAATTTCAGGTCCACATAAGTGAATGATAATAAACCCATGTGTCCTGAAGGTCCAGTAGTTACGACATTGTTTTCATTAATCAGAGATCCTCTGGTTTGATTCAAAGCCCGTTTTTTTTTTTATCTATCCCACTGTGACTTAAATAACACAACAGAGAATTAATATTTGTGTTAAGTTGAAACAGAAAGACGTCATAAAAATTTCATGGGAATATCTAAACAACGAAGTTATAAGAAGGCTTAAATCGACTAAATAGACCATCTCATAGAATTAATTTCCTAAATTAAAAATATATAAAACCAATACAAAATCTAAATTATCGAGAATATAGCGTTTAATTCTAAAATGAAAAAAATGAAGAAAATTGTAATTCCTTTTTTTTTAATTAGTAGAAGGGCTAAAACTTAGTTTTTGAAAATAAAGACATATGGGAAACACGAATTAAAATGTGAACCGCACAAAAATACTTTAATTAGGGACAATCACTCCTTCCCTTTTTAACCTTTTCTTGGCAATTTAATCTTATTTACTGTTAATGCTCCATTTCTTCTCGTAATGAGCAAATTTATACTGATAAAGCTGCGGGACCTTTTTTGGACTCTGACGATAGTGCGGCCGAGTTGCCAGAGGCTGCAGGAGAACTCGAAGACACACACTGAGAAGGAAGGAGCAGGTGGTGATGATGATGATGATGTTGAGGAGGAGGGGGAGGAAGATGGAGGAAAGAATGGGAGAAAAAGGGAAAGGAAGCTAGAAGAGAACAAGGAGAGGGAACAGGATGGAAACAAGAAGTTAAGAAAATGATGATGAAAACAAAAAGGAAATGAGGGTGAACACAGAAAAAAAGGAAAATGAGGGTGAACACACACACACACACACAGAAAATGAAGGTGAACACAGAAAAGAAAAGGAAATGAAGGAGAAAAAAAGCAAATGAAGGAAAAAACAGAAAAAAAAGAAATGAAGGTGAATGCAGAAAACTGAAATGAAAGCGAAAACAGAAAATGAAAATGAAGGTGAAAATGGAAAGAGCTAATGAAATGAGGGAATCGTAAGTAACGGAAATGAAAGTGAAGACGGACGAAAACCAAATAGAAAGGGAAAAAAGAAGAGTAAGATGCAAGGAGATCTTGTCTTAACGCCTTTGAATCTAATTAAAGCGCTAAAGACGACCGAACCTTCCCGGCTTCGTCTGCTCTAATCATCACAGTTTTGTCTTTTTTCCTGTTACCAATTTCCTAGAAATCAGAGAGAATGACTTGAGGACTAAAAAGAATGATAAAAAACAGGTGTATTCTGTGTTCTGTAAACATAAATAGAAACTTACGTCTGTAGTGGTCATGAAAAATAACCATGAAGAGTAACAAACACAGGAGAATTTTGTGTTTCATAAACATAAATAGAAACTTATATACATGTGTAGTGGTCGTGGAAAATAACATTGAAGAGTAACAAAGGGCGTTGTCATGTCATTCATTCATTGTGGAGGCCTGTATATGTATCTAGCATCCATACACGCATACATAAAAGTACACGCGATCACATACGTTTCCCCGTGCGGACAGTTGGCCCTATCCATTCCCGCAAACGCTTTCCTAGGTTCACGCCACAGTTGGCATCGCTGAAAAGTTGGGTAGGAATTGGCGGGCGGAAGCATCCACTCTCCGCTGAGTTACGCTCGTTCCTCTCTTTTCCCCAAATCCTGTATCTGTCAGAATGAGGGAAATGCTTTGGGGTTCCTAAAAGCCTCAATTCCCCAAATGGGAGTCGTGCGATTCCCCAAGGGAGCGTTGGGTCGGGAGGGAGGGAGGGAGTAGTTTGGGCATTGTTTTGCCGAAATTTCAATTTATAACTGCGAGCGATATATATATTTGACGCGTAAGCAATGCGGTGCAAAAACACACTTCCCTTTCTTCCCCCGAGCGCTCGGGATGGAGGTAAAAATGGTCGGTTTGAAATATATGGTGATGGGTTTCTGTGCGCTTTTCGATTTACCTGCGTTCGGTTTCAAGGGTGTTTCTAGAGTAATAAACGCGGTTTTTATTTTCACTTGCGTATGAATAAAATACAATGCAGTGAAGGCTAATCTAATTGCTGCTATATAGTCGTTGCAAAATATGAAAATAATTTCTTTGATTTTGCCTCCACTTACCGTAATCGCATTGAATTATATCCTGAAAACTTTTGAGTATTGAGTATTATAAGGGTCGTGTCGTATACCCAATGTAGCACGAATGAACGCGTGATTGAGAATATAATAAAATCTGCGTAAGAATGCGAGTGAAAACCGGGACTTTGAACAGGTACTTTCATAGTTTATTTTGCATTTTCAAGTTCACACTGAATACAGAGGTAGTTGACAGCTTTATATACAAAATGAGAAGGGGGCCGGTGTTACACTTTCTTAATATAGGCAGCATGTTCTTTAAAAAGAAAAGACCAGGACAAAGGGTCAAGGGATAATCCAGGGTGGAGATTAGAATTCCTGATGCACGTGGCTTCAATAAACACCGTTTCCAACAGATTCCTTTTCTGGTCGTCATTGACCTTGCAGATTATCGATGACTTATCCCAGTTAATAGCATCGCCTGTCTTAAGCCAATGATCCGAAATGCTATTTTTTGTTAGACCTCTGCAAGAACATATTTGTGTTTAAACATCCTACTTTGAGTCCTTTTGATGTTTGGTTGATATAAATCTTATTACATTGTTTCTAAGAGACACTATAAACAATATTGTTTAAATTGGGCAGAATATTCTTAATTAAATTATTTCTCGTTATGTTACTATATTTAAATACAATAAATAATATCAATTGTTTATAAAATGGGCATTGTAGGGATGAAATTATGGTGGAATAGTAAATCGAAAATATTCTTAAGTCCTATGGTAACTCTGGTTGAATTACGAATGGTTAATATAAGGAATCTCCTATTTTATTGATGATTTTAAACTCTTCTAAAAATTCAGGACTATAAATTCAAAGAGCTGTATGGTACATACTGGACAATGTTGAAACCTTATTTTTTTTTATCGTGTTTAGGATAAAAATGAAGATATGAAAAATTACTCGTGGGCTCCTTATATACTTTGAAAGAAAATATTGTGAACTTTATGGATAGCACAAAATTATTAATTGTATTAAAAAAATCAGGGATATTTAATTGTTTATAAACACAGATATACATATACATATATATATATATATATATATATATATATATATATATATATATATATATATATATATATAAAATATAAATATAACTTATTCACGGAAGTTTGGAATGTGATAATCGATAAATAAAGGTATAAGCCACGAAGAAAAATAAGCAACTGAGTTTCTGCAAGATCTTTCGACTCGACGTCCTTTACTCAGCAGACAAACTGACTTACATGATATAATTACAGACTTGAATACAAATTAGTTGCCTTAGAGGATATCTTCGTTGCATATGTATGTTTAATATGTTTTGTGAATAAGTTTTTGTTTACCAAAGATCTGAATTGGTCAGCTGTCAGCCTGTATAATCTTTTAATTGTCTTGTCCCTGTGTCTGAGCAGTGGGACTAAATCTTTCTGTTTTTAAATTGTACCCATGTTTATGCTTGTTTGGAAAGGTTACTCATTCTCCCGGTGTGCCGGATTCTAGGTACTAATCTCGTTATAATCCCTGTCTGTCAGTTATACGACCTCTCCTGTACTGTAAATTCCTCATGTAAGTCAGTTTGTCTGCTGAGTAAAGGACGTTGAGTCGAAAGATCTTGCAGAAACTCCGTTGTTTATTTTTTTTTTTTTCGTGGCTTATACCTATATATATATATATATATATACATATATATATATATATATATATATATATATATTATATATATATATATATATATATATATTATAAATGGATGGTACAAGATTATTAATTGTATTCAAGAAGTCAGGGATATTTAATTGTAATCACACAGACATATACATATGTATAATGTATGTATGTATGTATGTATGTATGTATATATATATATATATGATATATATATATATATGTATGTATTATATATATATATATATATATATATATATATATATTTCTATATATATATATATATATATTTCATATATATATATAATATAGAAGTGTAGGCAAGATGATCATATTTGCACATTTTGACTTCTGGAAGGAAAACTAATAATTTAAAAAATGCTTTTGTTTATTTGTACAATAATACTTCATACATATACCTGTCTTCCATCCACATACAAAATTGTTTGGTAAAGAGGAAGTAAATGAAATGTTGGTTCAAAATTTTTTTTTCAAAATGATCAACTTGCCCCATAAGTTGGGGAAGTTGATCACCTTGATGGGGTAAGATGATCATCCAAGTGGGAGAAACTTTTCTTAATACTAATAACATAAAACATTATTTTAACACAGCAAATTATATTAAAAGTAAACAAAATGTTCACGATTTAAAAAAAAAAATATATACCAAAAAAACCGAATATTTTTCAAAAACAATAATGAATATAAAAATAAATGCAAATTTTTGGTGGTAGTTCATAATTTGTGCACTGTTTGTATCCAACAAATATTTTGGAAATAATAAATTCTTAGAGAATATGAGCTTTACTGTTGAACATATTTAGAAATAGTTTTAATATTTCAAATCCCATTTACTCAGATTGATACTGAGCACAAGCTGGTTAACTTTCGACGGGTGCCTTTGAGATATTGAGGAGTGGGTAATTTGTTTATCACATCTTCTTTTGAGAAAGTGTGACAGTCCTCTTCATCAACTACAAATGATGGCCTCCCAACACCACCAACTTGGCTTGAAACCTTTCTAAGGAAACAACCCTCATAGCCATCATTATCAATGACATAAACACGGGAAATGTAAAGTAAAGAACGAGCTTTGCCATCTACTTTAGTGATGACAAACTCACCTTCAACAATATCATCATCATTCTGTTCTCCATGAGAGCTATCTTCCAGTATTAACTGCATGTCATCAGAAGATGGCAGAGTTTTCCTGAAAAGTCTGTTGCGACATTTTGAAACATTATTTTTTTGCTGTTTTGCCTTTCATTGCTTTGACAGTTGCTATATCATTGCGAAACAGGAGTGTCTGTGAGAATCCTTGTACTACCTTTCTTTCTACCACCCTGCTGGTCCTTTTACGTGCAGCTGCTTTTGGAAATGAGAGTATATCAGGCGGAGAGACATAGCTAGTATTCCTACAAGCTAATGTACTTGGGGTAGTGGAAGTGATATTCTGGTTTATATCATCCTTCACATTTGCCTGTGGATTATCCCCAGAAGAAATATGGTTGGGGATTTCTTGTAAAATGATTTCACTAGAGTTTTTGTCATGTGACTGGACTTTCGGAACATCTGGTGAGATGCTGGAAGTATCTGGTCTATTCGTAACAATATATGGAGCAACTTCAAGGTCTGTGAACAAGTTACGATTGAATGGAAAAATGTCAGTCTTTTCGAAACCTGATGTGATATTAGAAATTGTCATTGCAATGGATTGAGCTTCTTTTACAAAGTGAGGTATTTCATTAATGGAGACTGTTCTCCCTGGATGTTTTGCATCCATGCACCCATGGATAGAGAATATGCCTTCTTGAAGGGCCCATAGATTGTCTTGTCTAACGGCTGTAATTTGTGGGATGTATGAGGTGTGATGGTTAGCAAAATTATGCTATTTCCTTTAGCAAAATCAATAGCTTCAAGACTGATGTGAGTTTCATGGTTATCCAAAAGTACGAGAACTGGTTTTTCTTTTGTGCAGCGTGTTTTTCACAAGATGTAACAGAAACTTTGGGAAGATCTGTTCTGTTATCCAACCAGACTCATTTGCAGCTGCTACAAAGCCATGTGGTGCCATATTCAGCAAGTGATCTCTGACATGCACATGTGGAAAGATAAACATAGGAGGTATGACATTCCCAGCTGCACTGACCACATATACCAGGGTAACTAGCACCCCACGCTCTGCTGAGGTGATATGCCCAAGCTGTTTTCGTCCTCTTTAGGTGACAACCCTTCCAGAGGATTGGACTGTGTGAAACCCTGTTTCATCCAAATTGTAGATATCCTGAGGTTGGAATTTGTGTTTGTCCACAACCTTAGCCAGATTATCATAAAACTGATTCACAACATGAGAACTGAAAGCTGTTGCAAAGAATCTCTTCAACGTCATTCAACTAATTTTATAGTCACGTACAACTGTTTTAAAGTTTCCACCTTTGGCACAGGCTTGTGCAGCCTTCACTAGGACATCTTGAGGTGTAGATGCTCTATTGTTTTCCTAGTGTATGTACGGGGCATTTTGACCTAAAAGAAAAGTATAAAATTATGTATATAAAACTTATATATGTTAAATAAATACATAGAATGTCATACTATAATAGTAGGCCCAATTTAAGTTTAAAATGAATATATAGTTTAATATCTTATAATCCTCATATAACGCATTTATTATACATAATTAATGTCTGAAAAGTTTTGAGAATGATGCATTAATATTGGGGTAAGATGATCACTCTGATCAACCTACCCCACCTGCAAGTGATCATCGTACCCCATTGCCACCATTTTCATTAAGATGATCAAGATGACATGTAAACAAAGTAATATTAAAAAACTGAAGGAGGGTAATATTAGACAAAGGTTTAAAGGTGCATGGAACTAATAAAATCAAACTTACCTCTGGTATGTAAAGAAAAAGGTGAAATGGCCTGCTGTTCCGAATTTTTACTCTGGGAGTCAAAATTAAGTTTTTATTTGATAATCCACAAACATGCTTCTTGAGCACATCACGTTTCTTACAGAATACTGTTAGTGTATAAAGGAACTAGTAGGTGGCAGCACAAGTCAATCTCTTCTTTGCTTCTTACAGGAGAAGGGGTGATCATCTTACCCACCTGATCATCTTACCCCACTCTCCCCTATATATATATGTATATATATACATATATATATATATATATATATATATATATATATATATATATATATATATATGTATGTGTGTGTGTATGTATGTATCATATATTTATAAAGAGGAAATACAGCAAAAACCAAGGAGTACATTCGCACTATCCCCAAAGCCCCGTGAAAGCAGAATGAGGCAGCAAGAACAAGAGCGAAAGAAACATAAAACTCTCGGTGATAATTTCACTTACTATGCAGCGGTCACCTTTAACACTGCTATGAGGTCATTTATATGTATTGCGCGGCCCTGTCATGATGTAAGTTTGCTCTAAGTCTCATTCTGGCAACCCGTGCAACAATGTAGAGACACGAGTGGAATGCCAGGTCACGGTTTCTAATATAATTTCCCTCGACTTGTTCCTTCTCTTGTGGCGGTACTACCCCAGGGACACACTGTCCCCGGCGGGGGGCTGGGATCGTTGACCTCCGGTGATACATGCAGTCGGCTCTTTTTGATGTTAACAACTTGTTTGAGAGAAAGAGAGAGAGAGAGACAGAGAGAAAGAGATGGGAAGGCAGAGATAAAGATAAAGAACTGTGTACTTATATGGTATTTTTCTTAATTGTAAAGGATGCTTTTCTATTTCATGAGAGACAGAGACAAATAAAGAGTTTCTGACTGACAAAGGGAATTAAATAAGCAAGCTTGTTTAAGTTAACTTCAAATACCAATTTACATTTTTAAATGGTCATAATGCAGCAAGTCTCTCTCTCTCTCTCTCTCTCTCTCTCTCTCTCTCTCTCTCTCTCTCTCTCTCTCTCTCTCTCTCAAAATTGTATTGAAATCATTTTAGTGGCGAAGAAAACTTGTGAACAAAATATATGCAATTATGTAAAATTATTCTATATCTGAAAATCTATATATATATATATATATATATATATATATATATATATATATATATATATATATATATATATATATATATATATATATATTATATTACTAAATAAATCTTCAGCCTTTATTTCCAAGTTTTAAATCTATATTGATGAATAAAAATTTAGTGTCATCAATATAGAATGTTTTTATTCTTTTTTTTTCTATTTCTCATATGTCATAAATTCTTATTTGACTTTTCTACGTAGGCCTTTAATATACTGGGAAAATCAATAAGTACATCTAATACTTAATCTTCAGAATTGAAAAATACATATACTTTACTTTGACTTAGAAATACTACGAAATCTATACTAACCTATATAAAATGGAAAATCGTATCATTTCCTCTTGCAAGACTAGTAAGGGAATTGGGTAAACTCTGCGGAGAGAGAGAGAGAGAGATCCTAGAACCCATGGGCCGCATTTTCTTTAAAACCTGCCAAACAAATGCTATGAGAAGAAAAGTCCAATGGAAAAGTTTTTCAATCGCGTTAGTGTCTTCCTCTTAGAGGGAAAATGTAAAGCTCCAAAAGCACTTCCGTTTGGCTCTTGCTTTTCTACTGCCCTTCATGCCTCCCCCCACCACATTTCCCATACCCCATTCCTAACCACCCCTGCCAGTTACCCTACCCACCCACCCCCATTTAAAACTGTCGAGTAGAACTTAATGAACAAAGTTTTCGAGAGATCTCACGACATCTTAAAGAGCTTCCCAATTAGTGTTTACTAGTTTAAGTATGCGGAGGAAGTAGATAGCTTCTAACTTGTTGGGATCTTTACTAGTGAAGTTTTTTTTTAAGTACAATTCTTTTTAAGGTTCGGCATTTGTACTTTTTAGTCTTTTACGAAGAACAAAGTTCACACTTCACCGTTAATGAGGTTTCAAGTGCTCAAGTACTGGCGGACAAAAATTGAAAAAAAGAAAAACAATCAGAATTTAAGCGACTGACTACAAGAAAATTCTTTATTTAAGTAGTCCAAATTAAAAAAATATAAATATTTAAGTAGTCTAACTAGGGTGATAACGCTCCCTTTATGTGAAGATTTCGCGCATATAAGAGAGAGAGAGAGAGAGAGAGAGAGAGAGAGAGAGAGAGAGAGAGAGAGAATTGATTTTTTGGTCTCAAGTGGCCATATCAAAAGAACATTACGAATAACCATGTCGGTCAGAAGCGCTATCACAAGGCACGGAAATTTTTAATGTTTTAAAGGCCACACAGGTTTATGTGATGCACTTACTCAAATATATATATACATGTATATATATATATATATATATATATTATATATATATATATATATATATATATATATATATATATATATATATATATATATATACGAAGAAATTAGAGGGATTGGGTCATATAAATCTACGGAGCCCTTAGGCAATTGAAAATTTCCGTGTTGTTTGTAAGTTAGACAGGAGAGGATTAGAAGAAAGCGGTATTATAAAATCGTCGCAGCTGCGCTATAGAATAATTGTCAGGAGGGGGTGGAAAGTTATATGGAAAAAAAGAGAACATGATCGGTCGTTCAGAAAAAGGAATGAAAGGGTTTGCAGCCAGGGGCCGACGGCAGTTCCCTGGGAAAACCGAGGCAGTCGCTGTTGACAAGATCGAGCCATCTCGTCTTCTGGCCCAACAAGTACTATTCTAGTCGTATGGAGCCTTGGGAGGACCATGAGAGTAAATAATTTGAGGACTTTCAGCGGATACCAAAAAAAGGTTATATAACATCAAAACCTATTTTAACACACATACACGCACACAAATATATATCCACATACATACACACATATACACACACACACACACAAATATATATATATATATATATATATCTATATATATATATATATATATATATATACATATATAGTATAGAATATATATTATAATATCTATATATATTTATGGTATATATATGATATATATATATATATTTATATATATATATATGTATATATATAGATATATATATCTATATATATATATATATATAGTATATATATATATATATATATATATAATATATAATCTATATATGTATATATCACGTAATTATTTATTTTGTATTTTTATTGACTTATTAGAAAGTGGATCTCTAAACATATATATTATCAGTTGATTAAAATGGCAGATTTTATAAGACGTTTCTAGTATATAACAAAAATTATGAATTTAATTGCTGTATATTCATGCTAATGTGCACTTAGAATTATGTAAAAAAAAAGTTGAATGAAATTAGTGCAACTATGAACCACAGTTGTTAAAGAGGAAAGCATGCAGAGGTCTAGGAACCAATACTGGAAAAACAATATTAATACTTTCCTATCTTTCCCATCCATTTTTCCTAAATATTCCCCTATGTAGCCAAACTTCCACTACCCCAGGGGCTTTCTGATCACCCCCGGGGCTCTGAGGTCTCCTTTCTATACGCACCCTACGGTGCAAACCCTTCCCCCGAAATTTATGTTATGTTGCAGTCTTTGCTGGAATTGTTGAAGGCTCCTGTAGCTTTCCCTTCCTGGAGAGAGAGAGAGAGAGAGAGAGAGAGAGAGAGAGAGAGAGAGAGAGAGAGAGAGAGAGAGAGGTTGGGCATCCTAGCCACAAGGGTAACCGAGTTAAAGCTCACTAAAGTTTTCACAGGTTTTTGACACTTGATTGAAACACTTCTACTTCCACAGATTTTCGTCAAAATCACTTCTCCCAGCTGAATGTTAGGAATATCGTTAGAGCTAATATCAAGAAAAAAAAGAAAAAAGATTGGACATCTAAGCCCTAAGGACACCTGAGATAATGCATGCTGAAGACCGCCAATGCTGTTGACAGGGTTTTGATATTTCAACTAAAACGTCATACCTTTGGTGGGGTTTTAATTTCTCCTAACGCTTTAGAAAAATATTTCTTCAGCCTAGCCCCAAGAACAACTGCGTTATGATAACTCAAAACTTTTTTTAAAGGATTTTAATGCTTTATCAAACTTATTCTACCTTTCACAGTTTTCATAACAAATTCATATCTGTTGCTGCATGTTTGGAATCTTGTCAAAGGCGAGTATTCCCCCCTTCTCTTTAAGTTGTCTATTAATTTATGCATAAATCGATGTTATAATGTGAGTTTTAAACTAAACGTTTTAGATAATTGCTTCTTGGAAAATGCAACGATAGCAAGTGTCATGAAACATTAGCATAGTAATCTGTAGTATAATGATGTCTTTCCGTTGGCCTTCGAGGCTATATTTTATTGTGCATATGTTTGTCCCCTGCCATCCTAACTCACTCTGTCTGACAATCTTTTCTGTTCCTCTCCTTTTATGTCTGTTTCTTCTGTCCCATTTGGTCCTCTGGGAGAAAATGTCGAGTGATTTTTGGTCCTCGCCGGAAAGAGCGAAAAGAAAAAAAAGAAAAAAAAACAGGGCTGGAAAGGAAAAAGCCAAGAGGAAAAGTAAAAAGCGTGAAAAAGTGAGAAAAAGGTCGGGAATAACGCTGGATTGCTGACAAACTGGCTGCGCAAACGCTCCGCCAGATAAAAATGGGGAGGAGAGAATGTGTGTTGCCCTGTCACTCCGATTGTTTGGCTGGGAGGCTGGAGTTTGCTTCGTCCTTCAAAATGGCTTTCTTTCATCCTCCAATCTTCATCCAGTTTTCTCCCCAAATTTAGAACTGTTTCATACCCTGTCTTTTTACAATTTTCTTTCCGTTAACTTCGATAAGATGGGTATTTATTTTCCCACCTCGTTTTGTGCGTTTATTATTGCGCTGAAGGTTATCTGTGTATTTTTACTGAAACGTTGCCAAAGTGGAAGAGATATGAATGTAACTTTGACTTATACCGGACCTTTTGGTTCGTAGATTTCTCAACCTTGGCGGTTGTTTAGTATGGTCCCTTGCATCTCCATATTCAAAGACGTACCTTTCATGTAAACGGAAGAGCGGTAAAAAAAAATCAACGGAGTGGATACACCCACTTACGTCTTTATATCCCCAGGATGCCTCCTCCCACCTTCAAAGACAAAGATAAAAGAGATGAAAAGGCGCCAGCCAACCGGTGGCTCTTACCAAGCTGCCCGAGGGTCATTGAAAAGAGTTGTTGACCCAAAAGGAATGGTTGGGTTGAAGGTGTTGGTTTCGCACCCACAAAAGGGGAATGCAAATTGACATCAATGCTTCCATCTACTTCGAAGACTTGGGAAAAGAATACAAGACCCTCATCAACAGAGCTCGAGGTTTATTTTCAGCCTCCTGGGAGGTTTGGGCCTCTGAGGCGGAAGTAGTACTCGTCCCTCTTCTGGATTATTTGATCAGGGCACTTGTACAGGCCTTTTTATACAAAGATGCTACCCTATGTATGTGTTGTGTTATTTCGAACAAGAACACGTGTGTTATTGTGAGCGTATGTATAAATGTTGCACATAAACAATCTAATATAAAATATAGTTTTAAAGCGATGGTAAATTAATTCTAGTATTATTACAGAATTTCAAGAAGTGTGGAGACTTACAAACCTGGACACTTCTCTATTAATTTTTCTACAGAGGACTACACTTTATTTGAAGATAAATTCATTAATGCATGATAATGGGAATGACAAACACCCATGACCGAAAACTTGATGAGAGTTGTAATTATCTCTGCTACTGTTGTCTTGAATAGTTAATATAATTTGAAGTTCAGGACCTTCCCTTCGTGATTCACTTCATGAGGGATAAGAGTAGATTTAATTATGAATTTTTGAGGGGTTTCAAATTGCTCAAAGTATAGAGAATAGTTGAATCACAGCATCAGCCACCGTTTATATGTATTTTTCCTGCTACTTAATCTCATATTTCGTATACACAGACATATGCATACGTTTTTAAGCAAACCCCAGTCTAGACCCGTTCCGTGCAAGGTCTTTTAAATATACTCCGAGTATATTTAAAGGACCTTGGCTCCGTGAAGAATCCATAGTACGTCAATGGATCTAAGAGGTAAAATACTTTAAAAGGTTTAAAGTAGCCCAAGGCCCCTCTACACCCAAGCTAAGACCAGGCTGCTGATGCCTGAAAACTTCTATATGAGTTTATACAGAAACAAAAAATCGTTGACAACTCTTTGAGGAAATTTTTT
>NC_061104.1:20042599-20047599 GCF_015104395.2 Macrobrachium nipponense
GAGTGTTTGATGACTATTATATTCGAGTTGAGAATTTCATCAAAAGAGCCAAGGTCTGTAAGACCTCAGAAAGAAACTATGGATAGCACTGCAACACCACAAAAAATTCATTAGGTTGAAAGATACTCAACAGAGCTCTGATCTCTCTCTCTCTCTCTCTCTCTCTCTCTCTTGTCTTGCTTCGAGAATTACCGGCTGAAATCGCTCCCTTCTATTTTGACATTTTCTTGTGGATAGTGACGTATTTTATCAAAACTAAGTGCATGACAGTGCTCCTCAGTGACCAGTGATCATGATGATAGTGATTTTATGGTCTTATTTTGTAGAACTTAGTAAATTTTTGCTTTGAAATATCACTTTTACTGTATAAAGGACCTCTGCAGGAAATTTTCCAAGTTCGCGCATGCGCAGTAGGTACCATCCAGAGACTTTCAGTTTTTCTTATGCTATCGTTCATTTGAGCCACTCTTAATAAGGCTAATAGCAGAGAGAGAGAGAGAGAGAGAGAGAGAGAGAGAGAAAAGAAACGGCTAAATGGCTTGTGAAATTTTTACTCGGGTACCCTTGCCCTAAGCTTACAAAACCCTACTGAATTTTTAGACAAAATCTATACAAAGGTTGAGCCTGCAAAAAATATTGTAAACTGGGTTTAAAGAATATATGGGGTCGTAAATTTGAAATAATTGATCTCATTATGAATACTCATAGAGAAAATCGCCCCAACAATGAGGAAATCAATTCTCAACAAACACCTCAAGTACCACCTACGGAAAGCGAGGTAATAAGAAAACTTCAAACAGACATAACTGAAATTAAGGGGAGACTTGACCAGAAGGTGACAGAAATTGATGAATTGAATGAAATAATAAAGCAGCAAATGTCACTATCAATAGATTAAACGACCGGCTAACTCATTTAGAAGAACATGTGAGAGATAGAAGAAACGTTACCTACAAATGATGCTACGGAAGCCAAAACTCAGGATGCAGAGGATGCAGTGTACATTAAATATTGGGAGATACAAATTTGAAAGATATAAAACCATCTGATCTTGGAGAACACACGTTCATCAGAACAATTAATGGAGCTAACATCGACCTTTTAAAAAGTTGGGTATCTGAAGAACTGAAGTGGGAGCCAGCAAGATGTATTCTGGTATGTGGTATGCAGGATGTATTGGAAGAGGAAACCCCGTCTAACATTCTGGAATAATATGGGAAGCCTTATTGCGGAGCTCAAGAAAGTTAAATGGGAACATGGAAATTATGGTATGCCAACTATTTCCAACTCTACGAACAAATGAACTAGAGGACATCATTAATCATCACAATAGACAACTAGTGGAATGGGGCACAGACAACGGTATAACGATCATGAAATGCGAACTGTCTTTGAAACTAGCTACTGGAGAGGTGGATGAAATGTTTTTTCATCTGAATAGTGAAAATCCTGGAATCTTCCTAAACAGATGTGGTGTAATAAGACTACTTGATTCTGTTCTAAAGGGTCCACAATAATACAAAGTGTAAAAAGTCCGTGTATAATTTTGAAGACTTTACAGAAAGCTTTCGAACCCTTCCCTGGGTTCATCTTCAGTCCAAATGAAAACATAAGTACAACAAGGTACAGAGGTAAATTTAAAAAAACAAGAGTTGTTGAAGATCGTTGACAACGGTCGTTGGCTCGTTAAGGGCCAGGGGTGATGAAGAAAGAGGATAGTTAACAACAAACTAGGTGATACCTTCTCCCCTATCAATCCTTCTGGCTGCAATTTCTGTTGGATCTTCGTACAGTTTGTTGCACATTACATGAAGTTCTTCATCCAAGGACGTAGATTGGGCACCGTTATCAGACTCCCCCGGGGCAGCGGTTACCTAGACTGGAAGAGACAAGGCAGAGGCAGCATCAGGAGAGGGAAAAACAGAGCCTGTCCTACAGTTAAAATCTTTTCAAAACAGACTAGTAATATAAAAAATTAACAAATTGGTCTTCGTTGACAAAAGACTTGTTTCCGTTGAATGATTCTCCTAAACTTATAGCAGCTCCCTCGACTAGTCGTCTGACATTTACATTGTTACTTTTAAAGATAATTTTAGCCTCGTTCCAGTTGGTCTATGATCATTCCTGAATGCATGTGCTACTATTGCGCTGTTTTGTGATTGTAGTTCATAAGCTCGCTTATGTTCGCCCAAACGTATATCTAGTCCCCGTCCACTTTCACCAAAATATTTACTATTACAATCCATACCGCAGTTCGTAAACGCCTGGGACTATGGGATTATTATCATTGTTATTGTTTCTTGCGAGGGAACCCCTCTCCTGATGCTGCCTCTGCCTTGCCTCTTCCAGTCCAGGTAACCGCTGCCCCGGGGGAGTCTGATAACGGTGCCCAATCTACGTCCTTGGATGAAGAACTTCATGTAATGTTTGCAACCAACCTGTACGAAGATCCAACAGAATTGCAGCCACCAGAAGATTGATAGGGGAGAGGGTATCACCTGAGTTTTGTTTGTTAACTTACCCTCTTTCTTCATCACCTGGCCCATTAACGACTAACGACTGTTGTCAACGATCTTCAACGACTCTTGTTTTTTAAATTTACCTCTGTACTTGTTGTAACTTATTGTTCATTTGGACTGAAGATGAATTCAGGGAAGGGTTCGAAAGCCTTTCTGTAAAGTCTTCAAAATTATACACGGACTTTTTACACTTTGCATTATTGTGGACCCTTTAGAACATTAAATATAATCTCGTGATAGAGAGTTTTTCCCTACTACTTGATTCACTCAACAAGCAATGCCAATATCTAAAGTTATGTGACAACTGGAAAAAAATGAAGATGTCACATGAATGGTCAAATACACAATCAGAACCTACCATTCCAAAACAAAGAAGAAATCAACGCCCCTCGATTTTCGGAAGACTGCCAACAAGTGAACGCGGCCAAGATCAAAGAACAGCTTTCAATGGAGGACAACCTCGAAATAGCAACCATCAACAAGCAGATAACAGAAATTACAAGAGGCGATACAATGAAGAAGGGTTAAGAGACGAACATAACCAACGTTATCAACACACACCAACTGGATGCTACAATTGTGGTGAATTTAACCACCGTCAAGGGCAATGCAGATACGACCACAGAATTAAGTGCAGTATTTGTTACAGATTGGGACACAAAGGGCGTATATGCTCTAGCTATGTTCAGTAGGAAAATGGCCAAGAAGAATGTGCCCCAGGTGATACTATAGAAGCGACTACTGTAAGGAGGGAAATACGTAATCAGTTAACTATAGAACACATAAATGCACAGTCATTATTAGCCCATATTGATGAAATAGAACTGTTAAAACTGGAAAAAAACATAGACATTCTTTGTGTAAGTGAAACCTGGTTAGATTTGTCTGTTCAAGATAAGTTCATTCATGTTAAGAATTTTAATGTATATTGTGACTATGGAAAAGGGGGAGGAACATTAGTATATGTAAGAAATGATTTGAAGGTTAATAGAATAACCATCTTTTATTGTTGGGTGTGTCTACCGGCATCCAAAGGCTTTGACACCCTCCTTTGATTATCTTAAAGAAACTTTTAAAAATGTATCTTTACGTAAAAACCCGTGTTCGCTTTGGGTGATCTAAATGAGGATATGCTTGTTCCTAACAACAAATTAAACAAAATAATACATCAGTTAAATCTCTGTCAAACAATAACTAAGCCAACTAGAATAACAAGCACATCCTCGACATTATTGGATGTTGTCATTACAAACAAACAACAAATGATTGTATATTCAGATGTGATTTCCTGTCCCATTGCTGATCATGAGCTAGTAACTTTACAAATTGATATTTCTAAGCCAAGGAGAATACCTGTTAAAAGAACTTTTCGTTGTCTTAAAGCATTTACAGTCAGGACAGTTTTTGTAGTACTTTACTAAATAAGGCTCCAGATTTTAATTGTATTCTACAAACTGATAATGTGGATGTACAGGTTAATATTTTTACCAAAACCCTTTTGTTTGCTGCTTGGATGAATGTGCACCATTTGTGACCCAAGAATTACCCGGGTCCCCAGCCCCCTTGGATAAATAACCTTAAAGCAAAGAAATGAAAGCTAGAGATGACCTACAAAAGAGAGCTAAAACAGATATACAGAACGGAAAACACTACAAGATCATTACAAAACGAAAAGAAACGGGTTACTACTTTGATTAAGCTAGTAAGTCGGAACACTTTAAAGATAAATTTCGTAACTGTAATGGCAATGTGCCTAATAAATGGAAAATAGTTCGTGAAATGATCCCAAAAATAATAATGCCCTTTACCTGATTATAATGGTAAGAAGGAAAAAGTAGAAGAGTTCAACCAGTATTTCTCAGTGTTGGTAGGACAGCCTTTTGAAAAATAAATCTCAGCAAATCTAGATACGGAACAATACTTCACAACTTTTAAGAAATGAGTCGAATATAGTTTATTGAGGATTTTAATGACTTTTTTAGGCCACAGCCAGTTGATGTCGAAATAGTTATTTTTAGTAGTTGGGGAGCTTAATGACACGGGAGCCTAAGGATCTGATTTGATATCCCTCCGTTTCATTCGGGACGCCTTACCGATAATTGCGTTTTACTTAACTGTCATAGTAAATACCTCTATAGTGACTTGCTTATCCAAGTGATTGGAAGTTGCCCCACGTTTCTGCCCTTAAGAGTGGTGATGCAGATAATGTAGAGAATTACAGACCAATATCACTTTTGCCCGCATCATATCTAAAATTCTAGAAAAGATTGTGTCAATTCAACTCATAAAATATCTCGAGGAAAATGATTTACTGTCTCACACTCAACATGGATTTAGGTCTCCTCTCTACTGGAACTGCGATATTTAAAGTTACAGAAACTATTTACAGAAATATCGACGGCAAAAAGATATCTTTACTTATTTTATTGGATCTTTCTAAAGCTTTCGATAGCGTTAGCCACAATATTTTACTTCATAAAT
>NC_061104.1:20055099-20120099 GCF_015104395.2 Macrobrachium nipponense
GATAATAGAATACATAGGCAAGTATCCTTGTGAACGCTTGCCTGCGTATAGGCATTACAACAATACCTATATATTATGTATCTTTTTTATCGCGAAACCCACTGTAATAAACGGTTTTTGTTTTGGGAATAAAGCCATCCCTTTTGTGATGATTTTTTGTCCTCCCTCCTGTAATAAAACGTGATCCTTTCATACACGAACCTAAATATTAAAACCAAGTCCTTTCTGCCACGAATTCTTTCAATGTTTACATTTGTGCCCTTATTTTATTATTTGTGCGTAGGATTACACATTCTCAAATGCACGCAAATGAATACAGTCTCTCATTTTTGAACACTGGGATGCAAATATTTCTCCCAAATATTGCTGTTATATTCATTCAGTTACATACTAGCGCTCCATAATTGGCCTTTTATTTTGCGCTGTGAATTTGGGCGTAGTTTTTATTTATGTTTTTTGTGTGTGTGAGGCTGGTTTTGCATCTATTTTTCGTTTATTTTGTATGTCAGGGACGAGGCTCTTCGGGGCGCTTTTAATAGAGGACAATTTGGACTAGTTTCTTCCAAAGAAATTACTCTCAAGATGGACAGTATAAACGTGAATTTGAGGGCTATGAGGACGAAAAATTCCTATCTCTCTCTCTCTCTCTCTCTCTCTCTCTCTCTCTCTCTCTCTCTCTCTCGCTTCTCTGCATGTGGTATTTCATATCCCAACTTTTTAAATAGCAACTTCTAGAGCTACTGCTACTACTAACACTGCTATAACTAATAATAATAATGATAATTAATAATAAATGATTGTATTAACTCGACAAAAATTATTACAATTACCTATCATTCATTTAGTTGTCAGTTATTATTTCCCATATATACCCACGAAACCTGTGCAGAAAATATACTAAGATAGTGCAAAAATGTACAGAAATTATTTATATTTATATATATATATATATATATATATATATATATATATATATATATATATATATACATATTTATAATTTTGTACATATACATACGTACATATATATATATCTCGTGTCGTGTGTGAGAGGATGTAAAACCATGTACAGCATTACCTCTGAATTTGCAACTATGTATTCAAGTATGTAGTAAATATTTTCGTATTTTGTGTTACGAAATTCCCGATGTGGAAACAACCCTTATGACTTTGCCGAGTGGTAGAGCGATCGCGAACATGTGATGCAAGTCTCGGCCAGGACTACTCAGTCCTAGTCTCGGCATTCAGCCATGAAACGAATCCCACGAGGATGGTGAAATGGATAAAACGAATTAGGAGAATATTCCAAAAGTGTCTCTGGTAAAATTTCGCGCTGCATTTCCCGTTCCATCGCTTCGAAGTTAATGAATTGTATGTAATTTGGATTTAACATCCAATTAATTCTGAAAACATAATGAGTTTCTCTTTGATCGCCGTCAGTTTTCTATCAGGTAGGAAGTCCTCGAAATGATGACCTTCATAAGAGAATTATGATGATTATTCATGATGCATATATATTAGGCATTAATTCTTCAGAGCTTAACGTGCGGTCGGACGGGATCCCTTCCCCCAAATTGAGTATATAAATACAGGGATTTCGGACTCATTGCACTTTCAGTGATATTATCTATGCTCATGTACTACAAATATGCATTCACAAGTATACGCGTGTGTATACTTTTGCATGTACGTCATATATACATGCACACGAACACGCGCATTAACACACGACACACACACCACAACACAACACATATATATATATATTAGTATTATTGATATATGTATAAATTACTATATATATATATATTTAATAACAGTAGGTATAGAGATGAGTATACGTAAATACACGCACAAGGAAAGCGGCCCCCCCCCCCAAAAAGTAAAAAGACATCGAACGTGTGAAGTTAAGTAATCAACCAAGGACTTGTGTAAATAGCAATGCACGTCAGATATATTATGCCAATCCAGCATTAAGAGTCTGCTGAGCTTACGTAAGTAAATGCTGATAATGTTCTATTTTAAACAGCAATACTTTACAAAAGCTAAGCTATTTACAGTTTATGGAGAACCCAGTTGCCTTTCAAGCAAGGTAATTACTCTAATTTTAAGGATATCAGGCGTAATTAAGACTTTTTGTCAAAATACAGTCAATTATTCCAGTCATTCAAACTTCCACTGTTATAAGTCTTATCATTTTCCACCGAACATATTGAGCAAGCAACTCGTCAGTTCTCTCGACGTCTCGGAAATCTGAGGTTCGGAACGACCCTCCAAAGCTGGGAGTTCGAACCATATAACCACACAGCCAGATTTTCAAATGTAATTAGCCTTGTTTGCTATATTCCAATCTCGCCACACACCACCCTCCCCCAACCCGCCGCCCCGTTCAGCGCGACCGCCAGCAACAGGTGTCATAATTAGAAGAGAGCACGTAGCTCAAAGGCCTCACACAAGACTTGGCAATTGGCAGGTGTGGAAGGACCTATCATTAGTGGAATCAATTCATTTGAATGAGTTAATTACCTTCGTTGCGTAACCACCTGGGTGTGAAGTAAAAGTTCGAACGGACGGCTGCGTCTTGGACTCGGCCTCGCGTTTGGGATTCGAGCTTGGATTCAGGATGGGATTCGACTTTCGGATTTAGATCTGAAATTTAGCTTTTGGATTCAGGTTTGGAATCAAGCGTCTGAATTCAGATTTCTTTTTTATTTCCAGTATTCGATTCGATTTTGTATTTCAGTGACCGACATTGCGATCTAGTTAAGAGGTTACAGTCATGTCAATGACCGCTTGGTTTTGGAAGTTAGGCAATATTTCCTCTTTTCTCGATTCAGACGGGTGACCACCTAGGATAGTCTGATGCCGCTGTTCATAGCACTCTAACTTCCAAGTTCCATGGCGCAGACTGTAAGGCTAGTAACCTCATTCCTACCTAGTTCTAAAGGGAAAAGATTTATGGTAAAGTTATTCTGATGTCCGGCCGAGACTCGATCTAGGGGTATCCGGATGAGGCAACGATATTTATATACCTGGCCGAGAAAAATGGTAAACCTCTATTACAGCTCAAGCGTTTCGACAACACGAAGAGATAATTAAGATAATAATCCCCGCTTTGATATTCTGAGACCTATCACTAAAGCCACTAGTTAAAGAAAAACAATTATCCAAACCAGAAATACATATTCGTCTTTGTCGCTATAACAAATACTTTGTACTCGATTCTTGTTGACATTTGTTTATGAATACATTCCGATTAAAAAAATTGACAGTTATTGATTAAAAACCCTAGAATTCATAACTAACCGTTATGAGCGAGTCTTTGCACATTTGACGTAAAAAATAATGATAAAAAGTTTGTATTACAACTAAAAATAATCATGTAAATTTAGTTTCAAAACCGACGCGAGGACATAATATAACCCACATAAGCAAAATTAAATAGTTCCGATATAAAAAATTATAATGAACATAATATGGATTGTGCAAAAATAAATCATATAGATGATATAGAGGCTGGCATTTGTATGAAAACCTAAAGAAAATTTAATAACGCAACACCCAATTAAAAGATGAAGAAAACAATTTACAAATTACCTGCACCAGCAAAAGAATGAAGCTTCCGATGAACTGGGACCTGGCATAACCTGCAACAAGAGACGTGTTCTGAATTCAGGCTGGCATTCACGTGAATAAGACAGTCCCCAACACAATTTTACAATAAGCCTTTATTTTCACTGACAGTCATTAACAATTACTTTACTGCAAGATGTGGTCTGTCATGTTTTGTCATGCAATTAAGCACATTTCTAAAAAGTATCTAAATATCTCTGACCCTACCATACACATAATTAACAAAACAAGTATACACACACACACACACACACACACACACACACACATATATATATATATATATATATATATATATATATATATATATATATGTGTCTTGTTAATTATGTGCATGGTAGAGTCAGAGATGTTTAGATTTTTTTTAGAAATGTACTTAATTGCATGACAAAACATGACAGACTCCTTCACATGTGAGTATGACAGAACTACAGAGCACGTGTATATATATATATATATATATATATCTATATATATTAATATATATATATATATATGATATGATATATATATATATATATATATTTATATGTAGGGGCTGGGCCTTTGTATAATAAGAGCTGCTGATGTTTATACGCAAGTATCTGTTTGGTATACTTCCCATCCTCGTCGGAGTATCATCGATTGCAATGATAATTTCTAAGTTTCGTCAGTATCTTCTTTGGGTATAAAGGCGAAGACGTTTCAAACTCATGTTGGTAAACTTAACAATATATTTGCGAAACTACATCTCTTGAGTAGAGGCAAGAAGTGGTTCGGAGAACTTGATTCTAGGAGAGGAAATAGAGTTCTGAGTTACAATGCATTTACAAATTCATGAGAGAGCAAACCTTAGCTCAGCATACTAACATGCAGACAGGCGAACATATGAGAGGAAGTCACGTAGTCGTGGGTTATAGGTCAAAATGTTCTCAAGCGAAAGCACTGTAGCCTTTTTTACACAATAATGGATTTGATGACCACAGGCAAATGCAAACCAGGACGCTGATACAACACGCCAAGGCTTAGCCTGCATTCTTTTATCAGTCTCTATCACACTCCTTGCTATCTTATCCATGATCCCCTAGGTCATGGGTTTTATATATATATATATATAAATATATATATATAATATATATATATATATATATATATACTATAAAACACTTAAAATAAAAATATATATATAAATATGCTCTTGTAGTTCTATCATGCTCACATTGAAGGAGTAATTCGAATGAAATGCTACCAATTGACTCACTGGTGGCTTGGGAAGTTGGGCCAAATTCGCTGGTATGTCAGGAAATAGCTTAACCAGGAAAACCCTCAGGCACAGAAGTACCTAGGTTCCAACCTCTTTTATGGCCTAAGTGGGTAAATTCGTTTAGCTCTGGGCTTTTACTTGAGAGACAGGCTATATCGAAGGTGAGTCAGAAATTCATTTCTGCGAAACATGTGCTCATTAGTTTGATATATATATATATATATATATATATATATATATATATATATTATATATTTATTATATATATATATATATATATATATATATATAATATATAATATATATATATATATATATATATATATATATAATATATATATATATATATATATATATATATATATATATAACATACATATTCTCCCTGGAACATAATCTCCAGGTGGGAATGAAAACATCACCTGACAACTTTAAGGAAAGAATCGGCCCAAAAATAAAAAATATTTAGCGGAGAAAGGAAACTTTTAGTCATCTGTTTACGCCCAGAGCTGCCGCGGAGGTGTCGTAATACTAAGTTCAGTCTTTTTTTTTTATATATATATCTTCTTTCTCCCCCGTGTATTCTCATCTGCTTTATGGACTCCGCTCCATTTTCTAAGATGCACCTCTTTTGCATTCACAGAAACTTTCTTTTGAGGTGGAATCACAGTCCTTCCATTTCTCTTTCTCCCCTTTGAAGATATTTTCTTTTTATGCGACTGCGACTTCTGTCTGCCCCAGACACGTCGGTATAGACATACATACTATACATACATACAACTACATACATTCATATATATATATATAAAGTTTGTATAGGGGAGATATTCGTCTTTCAGCATTTATACAGGTGTATGAACTTGTTTAGCTAACTAATTTGCTGCTCTGTGAAAAGATATAGGAACCTCAGTTCGGGAGATAGAAAAGTGGATGTGTCGAACAGTTTTATACTCGGCTTCTGAGTATGGCCGGAAGGGTGGGGACAACGTGAGCAGGGTATGGAGGCCATATGATGCTCTGCGTGATCAGAAGTTGGGTACCAGTTGATGGGTGACGTAATGGAATCTTCCCGCTTGTCGAACTCGTCGCGTGTCAGTGACCTCATACTAAGGAGGGGTTGTCATATCAGAGACTCCGTATGTTTGCCTATGGCAGCACATCTTGCTTGAGGGGTGTCTATAGAATTACAGGTTACTATTGTTTTAGAATTTGCGCTTTTTGGCGTTGTGCGGTGGAGCTGCGAGAGAGATGGCTATAGATTGAGTAAAACATTTTACTAATCTTTTTTTTTTTTTTTAAGTGTCTCGGTTCAAATTTTGTCATTCTCTATATGTACCGAGGCTGTGGATGTTTTCTTTACTTCGAGTATTTTTCATTTTTATTATTTTTTGTATGTTTGTTTCACGTGTTACACTTTAATGGGTCATGTCTTCCTTTTGACAGGAACTTCTTTACTTTGTGAATGAGGGCCATGAAAATGTTTGATTACTGGAGGAAAGATGCGAAGAGACTATTTTTACTATGTGACATTTTGTATTTTTTGAATGAACATGTCAATGTTCGAATGGAGGTGTTACATTTTAAATAGGATATTTTTCTTTTTGATTGTACATAGTCTTGATTTGGTTCACTTTCCAGTGTGTCGCTGGAGAACAATCCGTTCTTTTTATAAGGATTCTGTATTTGTCATAGATCTTCCTAACCCAAATTACCTTAATGGACAGAACTTTGCTTGTTTTTCCTAGAATTTTTTATTTTTTGGTTATAGCCAGGAGTTTGATTCAGTTATCATGGTTAATCTGGAGGTGTCTTATTGTGTATATTAAGAATATTCTTTCAGGATGGCCCACGCTACCGTCATTAGGTTAACAGGAATATATATATATATATATATATATATATATATATATATATATATATATATATATATATATATATATTCCTGTTAACTGGAGTCAAGCAAGAGCCTTAGTCCCATGTAATGACACAGTTAAAAGGACATATCATTGAATCTTGTTTTATCAAGTCAAATAATAGAAATGTTCTAAATTTAAGTCTTGGTTTATTTAAACTTGATGCTTTCATAATGAAAAAAGTTGTAGGTAAAATATAAGCAACAAAATTAATATATTCAGTTTTTACATGTTTGGACTGCTAAAGATACTTTTGTAATTTCGGTTGATGGTCAGAATCTGTTTAAGTTTGTGACCGTGTGATATCCAATAATCCTGGATTATCCCTTTTAATTTTTACCCTTTTGATAATTAACCATCTGGTATTCCTGATCTTGTTTGTACCTGAGGCCTTCCTCATCAATTGTACTTTAGTAGCTCCTTGACGATGTCTGAATAAAGACGAAAGCGCTTGAATTCCTGACTATCATTTCCCGTGGTATTCGCTTATTTATATATATATATATATATATATATATATATATATATATATATATATATATGTATGTATGTATATATATGTATATACATATACATATATAAATGTATGTATATGTCTGTATTTTCAGAACTACGGGAGGAAACGTTTTTCCTTTTTGCGTTTTTCCTTTTTTTGGAAACAGGTTAACGGAGACGTCAGAAGTTCATTCGTTACTCATGATAACTCGTAACGTTAGATTTCCTCAGATCTAAGCAAAACCCAAAATATTATTATATGAAGTCTAGGTCACTAACCTTGACTATTTTCGTGTTTCATTATTTCTGGATTTTTTTTTTTTCATAAATGTTTACCAATGTCTGGTTCCTTGCACTGTTATTTTCTCTTTATTCATGACCTGTTATTTCCTGCTGACCCTTTGATTACTTGCCTCTGAAGCCCTCCTACATGAAGCTTAAGTGGTCAGTCATGTTTTTCCTCTCGTCTCTGTCATTTCCAACAATTTTCTCACCTCTTTGCCGACCTTGACCTCAGCGACAAGTTCATCGCCTTTTATATTCCATTCTGCTCTTTATACTTCCATGGATGTGGCAATGGAATTGAAATCATCCCTTTGTTTACCTTCTTCTTCGAAGCCTTTCATTTGAGGCAAATTATATCACGCACCCGAGCCCTGCCCTTACATCTCTTTCAAGGTTCACGAGTCGTTTGCCTTTTGAATGGCATATTTCGCAAGGCTCGTTTTCCTTTTTGCAAAACATGTTTTCCCTCACTGCTATTATTTTTTAATGCTATGTTGATTTTAGTGTTAAAAAGCCAAATTCTAATTTTGAAGTTATTATTGCTGACATACACTCAGTGCGTATGGCAGCATGTAATTATGATTATTGTTCATTCAGTTTTAAGATAGGTCTCGTCATAGAAGAAATAACACTTAAAATTAGCCTTTGATTATACGATTTTGATAACAATTTCCTTCATTATTAGTGGCGTATTTTAGCCATTCATTCTTCAAGGAACTGATCAGTTGCAAACTACCCTTCGTCATCTGAAAATTGCAGTTTTCATTTAATACGATTTTGCAGAAATCGGTTATCACGGTTGTGCCTTGTATATGACAATACATCAGTTCAGAAAACACACACACACACACACACACACACACACACACACACACACACACACACACACACACACACACATATATATATATATCATATATATATATATATATATATATATATATCTATATATATATATATATATATAAAATTACCATGATACAGAACGCTCTGAGAGAATGTCAGCAATTATGACTTCAAAATTAGAAATTGGCTTTTTAGCATTTAAATCAACATATCACTAAAAAAATAATTACAGTGAGGGAAAACATGTTTTCCAAAAAGGAAAACGAGCCTTGCGAATTATGCCATTCAAAAGGTAAACGAATCGTGAACGTTGTAAAAGACGCCATGGCAGGTCTTGGGTGCGTGATATAATTTGCCTCAAATGAAAGGCTTCGAAGAAGAAGGTAAACAAAGGGATGATTTCAATTCCATTGCCAGATTCATGGAAGTAAATCGGACAGAATCAAAAATAAAAGAGGATGAACTTGCCCGAGGTCAAGATGGGCAAAAAGGTGAGGAAATCGTGAGAAAATTGTTGGAAATGACAGAGACGAGAGGAAAAATTGGACTGACCACTTACTTCAGGAAGGAGGGCTTTTGAGGGACGTAATCAAAGGGACAGCAGGAGGTAACAGGTCATGAATAAAGAGAATATAACAGTGTAAAGAACCGGACATTGGTAAACATGCATAGAAAATCCAAAAATAATGGAACACGAAAATAGTCAAGGTTAGTGACCAGAACTTAGGATAATAATATTTTGGGTTTTGCTTAGATCAGCAGAGGAACACCAACGTCACGAGTTATCATACGTAGTGAATGAATTTTTGACTTCTCCGTTGATCTGTTTCCAAAGAAAGGAAAAGCGTAAATTTGAAATTTACGTTTTCCCTCGTAGTTCTGAAAATACAGGCATGGCATACAATTTATATATGTATATTGTGTGCCTTTATATATATATATATATATATATATATATGTATGTATATACTATATATATATATATCATATATATATTATATATATATATATATATATATATATATATATATATATATATATATATATATATATATGTGTGTGTATATATATATATGTATATATATATATATATATATATATATATATATATATATATATATATATATTTAAATGTATGTACATGTATTTTCAGAACTACGTAGGAAATCGAAAATTTCAAATTTACGTTTTTCCTTTCTCTGGTCAAAGGAGAAGTCAGAAGTTCAATCGGCGCAAATAATTTTCATCTGGTCTAAACAAGAACACCTAGACCGTGGAGAACTAATATCACTAAAGCTTCCCGCGATGCAGCAAAAACCTAATTACGTCCTGTTCAATAGTTCTTCGGAGATAAAGTGTAAAGTGAACCTATGATACTCTCCCGCGGAAAGTCAGATTACGTCAAGCGATATCATAAACGTGCCAGTGAGGAAACAGTGCCAGCAGTTGATTGGATTAATATTTCCTGACGTCATTGGGGGCAAGGTAGGCAAATCCAATTAAACAATTAATCTTTACCCTCTGCCGCGAATTCTGAATGTTAATCTGACTTATGTGATATAAAGTCGAGAGCTGTAATTTTGTAATGCCACAGGCATCGCCCCAAAAGACTTTGTTCTGTGATGAGAACTGAAAACTGAAAGGAAGAGTTGAAGCAGTTGAACAGCTAAATCATAGGATGGATAGTAAAGTACTGTAAGTAATTATGCTTAAGGCAGAATTATACGCTGTGAATGACTATAAGTGCAGCTTAGAATCCACTACGAAAGGGAACCGTGAGTAATATATTCTCTTGTGGATACCACATATACGAGAAAACAAACATTAAACGAAACATTCGCAAGAAACCCAATGCCACCTTTAATGCCCAAGTTAAGGCGAACAACTGAAATGCTGGCATCATAACAATAGGTCTAAACTTACGCAAACAATACAGTTGCCAATATCACGCTATTATGTTGAAGTCTATTGGTTGCCTTGTCAATGAATTCTGAAAATAGAACAAGAACTTTGTGCTAAATATGACTCCTGGAAAGGAGTTGTTGAACTCCAAGCTATAACACAATTCGCTCGTTTGTACCGTCATTAATCTTCTCTCTCTTCCAGCAACATTCACGGTCGGCTTTGAGTTCCCTTTGACCGTTCTAGGAAGGAGTCTTAGTTCGCGAAAATGCTTCTTCCAATGTTGAAAGCAGCCGAGGGCAAATATAGATTTGAGTTGTCTATGTTTAATCGCAGACGCTTTCCAAATCGTATTGTGATGATCAGTTTAATGGTAGCTCTGACAAAAGAAAAAAAAAAACAATAAAATTATTGATATGAGTGGATATATTGTTGGTCCACCATAACATAGGTCAGAGGTTCAGATCCCCAGCGAGGTCTGGTAAATAATAACGATAATAATTTACCTTTATAAACTTAAAACAATACACGAAAAACAAAAGAATTTATTTCGCCAGCATTTCATCACTGTTTACACAGTGGGGAGGAGAATACAACGCAATAACACCTCGATGGAGACAAGAGTCTCCTTGCCAATGTGTCACTGTTGCAAAGCATACAAATGACTGCATCGGAATGCAACGTGAAGCAAATCATTCATCTTCATTTACCAGTCGAAAACGCGAATACAGAGCTCGTATTTGCATGTCACTGATCTGCGTGCTTGCATTTTCCTCTACGGTGCAACTTTTGTTTTGACGTCGATTTCATTGATCATGTTTAAATCAGTACATTTTAGAGTGGAGATGGATACTAAGTGATGAAATTAAGGAAGGGAAGTGGGGGTTAGCCACCTCCCGCACCCCCACCCCCACCCTCTCTCTCTCTCTCTCTCTCTCTCTCCAGGTAAGAGGAGGTTGGTATCACCATGACATTTTCTTGACACCACCTGACGCTTGTAGCTCATATTTAGATCTGGGTCAGTTGATGGACGTCAGGAAGGATAAAAAAAATTCGCTGTGAAAAAAACCTTTTAAATAAAAACATCCCAAGTCCTCTACCGGTTAGCTAAATCAAGCCCCCTCCCCCTTATATTATGCATACAGAGACCCATACATATATATATATATATATATATATATATATATATATATATATATACATGTATGTGCGTAGACTATATATGTATATTGTACACATAGTATGTATATATATACATACAAAACAATATATACACATTACATACACACACACACACACACACACACACACACATATATATATATATATATATATATATATATATATATATATATATATATATATATATATATATATATGTGTGTGTGTGTGTGTGTGTGTGTGTGTGTGTGTGCGCACAAGCTCTATACTATACATGTCTGCACACGTCTCCCGTGGCGAGGGCTTCGTGCATAAGAGTGAGGGCATTGCTTCCGAACGCGCAGAAAAATGCACTACAATCGTCAAAATACTCGCGTTCCATTCACATCTTTGGATTCCTTTCGGGATCACGTTTAAAATGCATTATATCCCGAAACAAAGTTCCCCGATTCTTTCTCTGCAGCCCTCCAGAACAACGCCATTTATAGCGCCCCCCAGAATGTCAAGTTGCCTGATGTATAACAACTGGCAGCACACCCTAAATTGACTTCGCTTCCCAGAAGTCTGTCTATCATTTACAACTTGGTCCACAACGGCCACTTCGCCGAATTTTGATCCCAGTTGATGCCTGGTATTTTTAGCCTGTGTGATTACCAATGTATGAGAATTACTGTTTTGTTCGCTTGCTCGTGAAAATGTTAAACATTTCGATATTTCTTATGACATTGGTCAGGGATGTTTAAAATTGCATTTAAGGATATTATATATTTATAGCAGCACAGCAGGAATTATGAACAATTTCTTTTCACTTCTCTGTTTATTCAAAATATCCGTTATAATTGAAAATATTTAATTATCCCATTTGATCCGTTACATATTCACTAGTGCATGTCTAAAAATCAAAAGAAATTCTCGCTAAAGTTTTTCCCTTAACTCCCCTTAACATAATATCAAAATAAATTCATTACTTGATGAGAAACTATGGATTTTCTGTCAGTTCACCAAGGAATTTACTTCGAAGCTATTACTGTCAGTTATTTACTATACTCTGTTTTTTTTCCATCTGTCCACCCGCCTGTTGTGTTTTCATATGATAACACTGCGTCCCGGGCTTTGATTAAATAGTTACGCTGTGAGCAAGTTTTAGGTAAATAAAAGGATATCTGCGTGTACATTTGCAGCTGAATATTAACGGTGTAATTTGCATACAGTAAATTATTAAAACACTTTTCAGTTACAAATGTACACCCAGATATCCTTTTATTTACCTAAAACTTACACACAGCGTAACTATTTAAAGCCCGGGACGCAGTGTTACCATACGAAAACACCACAGGCGGGTGTACACATGGAACACAACAGAGTATATATAAATCTTAATATAAAGTTCATCCTAGCGAACTTTATATTAAGATTTAAGTCGCTCATATACACTACATTATACAATTAAAGATATACTTTGATATGCAAGATATTCATTTATATGGATGGTTTTACAGGATACTTAGCAGTTTTGTGCACTCGATTAAAGGCATATGGCAAAACTTTCATTTGTATGTTCCTAGCTATCAAACTTCAATATTAAAAAAAATATACCTCAAAACTAGACAACGGAAATCAAAAGCTACTAGTTACTCTGAAAATCAAAAGCTTTGGAAACTTAAATAAGGTAAACTTTACCGTTGCACTTATGGGATATTTAAGGAGGATACAATGCCTAACTTGGACGCACTTCCAAATTGTGGTATACATGTCATCGCACTTGACCTGTGTACCTAGTTCTTTGGCAAATTTAGCAGGTTAATCAAAACAAGCATTTAAAGTCTAAATGAATATTTGCATGCATACTTGGAACATGTATTTAAAGTCTTGAACCGCAATCATGTAAAATTTAATTTAAAGTGTCTTACCCTGTTGCTTTCGATGCAACTGTTATTAATTTACATCAAGTTCCTCTACATTTTCGTCTGCGGGTTATAGCAGAATATAAGCTTGGAAGTCTTTTCTGAGTCACTTTCGATTCAACTAGGAATTTAAGCTAATTCCAGCAAAAGGAGAACTAGCTCACTATTTGAACCATCACACAACCGTGAATCTAGGTAAGAAAATAAGTCACAGGTAAGCAAGGAAAAAAAAATACATTAAACTTTCCTAGACTAGATAATGAACCCAAGGTATTAAACGGGTATGTATCCACCTTTGCGGCTTGTTTAGTACAAGCCCGTTTGGGAATTTTTTTTAACCCGGTATGTATCCACTTTGCTGCGTGTTTAATACAAGCCCGTTATGGATTACCATAAAAAACAAACAAGTCTGTAAATATCATGAAGATAATGACCCTAAGAAATAGTGCATTTTTCCATATGACTTTACTACCTGCCAATAAATTGGTTTGACTTTTTTTCCCGCGACTTTTTCCCCGGTAACTGTTTCCTGTGACTTTATTACCGGCCGCCATAACCGTTACCTTCAAAATGAACATTTAAATTAATAAAAACAATCTAAAATTAAGTTACTGTAATTGTAAGTCATGATAAACTTATAAAAGTACGTGTGTACTAGTGCACTTATGACCTGAAAGAAAAGTTTATTAGTAACCTCTCATGCCATGTCCGGACGCCAAGCGTACGGAACATGGACGCGAGAGGGATCTCCACTCTTAGATGGGTGGAGATTAAAAATAAAAAAAATAATATTTGGTTTGGTTTTGGTTTGTATGAGAAGAAAAAAATTTGCAGGTAGGTGCGGAGGGGACGCTGTAAAGTCCCTAAGTAATGCCCACAGTTCAACACGTGAGGTGCACTGACAGCACTACCTCCCTACGGGGGAGAAAACTAAAGGACGTAGTCACGATATGTACAACGAAAAATTCCCTGACCAACAACTAAATAAATGCTCAAAAGTCTGTCATGCCAAACCCTGCTTTGACATTTTTTTAACCCTGCTGAGAGAAAATGAAATCTGAGGCAGATATGCATAGTTTGTTGGATTATATGAGTCGGGTATCTATTCATGCCTAAAGATTCAGGCACTTAATTCATCAAAGAATTCATAAATATTTAATGAAGTACGTAGTTTGAACTCTTTTAGACGTATTTACTCACTTTGTGGCTCTACTCGGGAAAAATTATATGCAAATATTGGATGAAATATAAGCATTTCATAATTTATGAAGAATGATTTTACTCATTTCACGAAAGCAGTCAAAAGACACAAGCGCGCTCTCAACCAGTTACATGAACACGATCTTGGACTGTAACGCTTCACCGTTGCTGTCAATTTTACTCCAGTTCGCTTGAAGGTTTGTTTGTCTGTTTGCTGCTGAGCCTCGCCGTTTGTCTCCCTTCGTTCTCTCCTTAGAACTTTCAAAACTTTCAAATAAGTCAAAGAGGGGAAGAAGAAGAAGCGTCGAAGTGTAAACACGGCTGTGATTGTATTCCATGTTTTTTTCAAGCCTTTCCCTGTCTTTTGATGGTTTCCTAGTGATGTAGAGTTGCTACAGGGATCATAAAGGTACAAGGAACCAATAACTGTAAAGAGTTTATAGTTGTGTTTAGACGTAGTTGCCTTTTGTGGATAAAAAGTGAATCAGTTGTCGCCCGTCACTCATCGCCGGAAAGGCTGCATGCCCCGAGGCTATGAGTGACGTAAGCCGTGAGACCGCCCAACGATGACGTCACGATTCCATCCTCAAATCAGGAGAAAGGACTCCATTGGTTTGATTTTTTAAAGTAAACCTGACAGTGAAACAGTTTGTAGTGTAATTTTTGAGATTCTTGGAATTGAAACTTGCGATTTGATAGGATTCCAGTTGATGCCTAGGAATAGGTTCATCATGAAATTCTTCTCTCACGTTATATATGAAAAGTTCATCAGTGAATACGATGAGAAGGAATTCCAGATCGGCAATGGGATTACTGTGAAAATAGTGAATATGGGAACAAGTTACTCCTTTGTATCAATCAGATACGCACCTTTTGACATGGACAACCAGATGATAGAATCCGTACTTGAAGGATATGGAAAGGTAATATGAATAAGGAATAACCAACACACGCTAGGAAAAGGAAACGGTTTACTGAATGGGATAAAAACAGCAAAAATGGAAATCAAGAATAACATTCCATTGTCTATTAGGATAGCAGGACATTCGGTGTCCTTCATGTACAGCGGACAGAGCAGAACCTGCTATAAATGTGGAAAACTGTGTTACAGAGAAGACATTAAGGAGGAATTGACTGATAAGGAAACGCACTTCCCGGGAATAGGAAAATGGATCAGAAAAGCGAAGGAGAATCCAGGATTTAGCGTAAAGGATCAAACTCAAGATTGCAGTGGTGATAATGAAAAACATTTAAAATTGAACCAAGATAAAGAAATTCAAAATGCTGAAGATAACACAGATGCTAACTCAAAATATTTAATTGATAACGACAATGTCTCGGGTGACATAGATAATGATGATGAGTTAAAACGCGTAAGCATTGCAATGCTAGCTAATTCTACGCATATATATGAATCCGATAATGAAGACATGCATATAAATGAGTCCAATAATGAAGATGTAATTGTATCTGAATATGGGATACAAAACAACATTATAAAGGAAAAAGAAACCGAGAAAGCTGATGAAACGGAAATAGAAACAAGAGTGGAGATTCATCGCGAGCGAAATGATACGGAACTTTCAAGTAGGGAAAACCAGTCATGAGGAAGTGCTCAGGAATAATTTCGACGAAAATATGACAACTGAATACAACGATATAGCAGAAGACATGTTACCGATGAGAGCCTGGAAAGGGAAATGATGAACGAAGCTGATGACGTTGAGAACCGGATTGAGGAATTTAGTCACAAAGAACAAAGTGAAGATAAGAATACTGAAAAGTGGAAAGTACATGTGGAATGTAGTGGGAAAATGGTTATATCAAAAAGTAAAGACAGTAATGACAAGATGCATAGAAATGATGAGGGAAATTTGAAGGATGATCGTGAAAGAAAACGAGGAAAGGTGAATAGTAAAAATACAAGCTCGTAATGGATAAGTGGGTGGTTAACCTCTTTATAATCATGGCGCTGAAGGTAGCCACCTTAAACGTAAATGGACTTAACGTAGTTAACAAACAGATGTGCGTTGACTCTCTCATGAGATTTCACTGGATTGATGTATTGAAATTGCAGGAGCATAATATTAAAAATGTCAATGACTTGATTTACCAATCTAATGATTATGATGTCTTTATTAACTGCTGTACTAATTTAAAAGGTGGAACTGCGATATATATTAGAAAGTGTCCTAGCATTAAGGTCTTGAATCAGGAAAATGATGAAGAGGGGCAAGTAATTAGTATTAAGATTGAGTTTAATGGTATAATCATTCCTCTGCTGAACTTGTGCGCTCCATCAGGAACAAACAAAATACCAGAGCGAGAAGAATTCTTTCGAAAGAAATTGTTATTTTATTTAAGGAATAACAGTGAAAACTTAATATTAGGTGGAGATTTTAACTGTGCGACCTCTCTTCTAGACAGTAGTTCAGAAAATGTTCATTTACAGTCAAAAACTCTAAGGAAGTAGGACTGAAAGACATAACCATAGGGTGTCACAAATTACCTGAATATACTTTTGTTAAAAATAACTACGGGTCAAGAATAGACAGGGTATATGTTAAAAGGCTATTTAACCATATAAAGTCATGGGAAACAATGCCTATCAGCTGCTCAGATCACAGTATGGTTTTAGTTAAATTTAATGTACAAAATGTAAAATTTGGTAGAGGTTTTTGGAGGCTTAACACAAGAAACTGAGAAGAATTTCAGTGTAGTTTGGAGTCATATTGTGGCTAGAAAAGGAATTTTTGATAATTTGCTTTCATGGTGGGATTTTGCAAAAATGCAATGTAAAAAGTTTTTTATAAGAATGTCGAAAATAATGTCGCAAGAAAAATATGGACTTCTAAATATGTTGCAGGGAAGACTGAAACAATTGTATGCAAAAGCTAATGCTGGTGGAATTGACTTTGAAGAAATAAGGGTGATTAAAGACAGAGTGAATGACATACAGAATGAGTTTTGTGAGGGCATTAAACTACGAGCAAAACTAAAAGACAGGGTAGAAGGTGAAAAGGTATCAGCATACTTGTTAGGAGGAGAGAAATATAGGAACTCGGGTATTTTAAAGAGTTAAAACGGATGAAGGAGTTCTCATTAATACTGACAGTATTTTTTCCTTTTTTAAAAGTTATTACAAAGAGTTATACGATAACGTTAATGTTGATAAAATTCAACAAGAGGAATTACTTAGAATGTGCAAGAATAAAGTGGATAATGATGATGTAGATATGTTATCAAAAGAAACTGAAGAAGAAGAAATATGGGCAGCCATTAAGGGCTTAAGCATTGGAAAGTCACCAGGAAAGGACGGCTTTCCTACTGAATTTTACAAGAAGTTTTGGACACTGTTGAAACCTCACTTCATACAAGTAATTAGGTACGCTCTGAAGGAGGATTTGAGTAGTTCTCAGCATGAAGGCATTCTTAAGCTTATACCAAAGGGTGGGGACGTAGAACTAGCAGAGAACTGGAGGCTCATATCTCTTCTTAACGTAGATTATAAAATATGTGCAAATATTTTAGCTAATCGTATGAAATTGGTAATGAATAAGATTATTTCATCCGAGCAGTATTGTGGTGTAAATGGAAGGTCAATTATCGACTGTAATAATATGATTAGAGATGTAGTGTATCATTCATCCGAAATTCATTCAAACTTGGCTCTTTTAAACCTTGATTGGGCAAAGGCTTTTGACAGGATGGATACGAAGTTCTTATGGAGAATTATGAATTGCTTTGGATTTCCCGACTCCTTTATCAAATGGTTAAAGGTGTTATATAAAAAAGAGTCATAGCTATTTATGCATCAATGGAGTAATTAGCTCTTCGTTTGATATAAATAGGTCTGTTAGACAGGGATGTCCCTTGTCCATGCTTTTGTTTGTAATATTTCAAGAACCCATATACTTAGCTATTAAAGGTAATAAACAGATTATTCCTCCTCCACTACCAAATAAAAAATGTATCAAGCTTCAAAGGTATGCAGATGATTCAACAATTTTCATCACCGCTGAGAAATCTCTGCAAGCTGTTTATAAAGAGATAGAAAGGTATGAAAAGGCTACAGGAGCCCAACTAAACATCGATAAAACAAATATTTTAGGAATTGGAAACTGGGAAAATAAACTGTCTTGGCTTACTGACAGGGTAAAAAGTGTAAAGAAAACTAATATTTGAGGGATTGAATATAGTGGAAATTATGAAGAAACTTGTAGACAAAACTGGGAAAACAGAATAAAAAGATCAGCAGAATATCATCCATGTCAGAACAGAGAATATTAACCCTATATCAAAAGGGTATTATCATCAATTCCTTGATACTCTCAAAAGTATGGTATTTGGCTCACACATTTCCATTGTCTAAACGAGAGGCATTAGCCATAAATTCTTGTATTTTTAGATTTCTTTGGCATTAGAAGAACAACACTTTGTTTACCCAAGGTAGAAGGGGGACTAGGGATTACTGATGTTTATCACAAGGCTTTATCTATTTTATGTTGTACTGTTTTAAAATAGCTAACAAATGATTCATGCCTTGCTGTTTATTATTGTAGTATAAGACTAAGTCATATGATGAATACGATTGATAAAAAAAGAGGTATCGTATATTTCTAGTCCATACTATTCTGTAGCGATAGAGGCAATTAGAAAGGTGTTTCGTTGTAAAAATTTCCCTTTGTTGACGAGTAAAGTAGTTTATGACTGTATCCGTCCAAATTGTGAGGCCATAATAGAGAGTAACTACCCGTTGTTCAACTGGAAAAGCATTTGGAAGAATGTAAACAATAGACATAGGATTACGAGAGAGAGAATTTATGTATTGATACTTGCATGAGACTCTAGCAACTAACCAAAGATTAAGGATGCTAAAGATAAGGACGGATGGTTCTTGTGACAGATGTGGCGAGGAAGAAAATTCGATCCATATATTTTATTTATGTACTTATATTAAAGATATTTTTCTATGGTTTAAAAATATTCTGATCAATATATGTAGTATTGAGAAAAATAGTTTCTTAAGAATTTTAATGTTAGATTTTATTTGTAAAATAACAAAAGTGTAATAATGCTGCATTAGTTTTAATTGTGGATTACTTGTATGTCTTATGGGTGAGCAAGAAAAAGAAATATGATCTTAGACAAATTATAACCTTTTTAAAGAGTAAGTTTAGATATACGTACTAGATGGTTACTTGAACGTTTGTTAAGTGGAAGAATGCTGAACTGTTTTAATAGAAAATATGTCAATTATGATTTCAATTAACTTATCTGTAGGCTTGTGTTATATTATTATATAAGCTGGCAGGCAGATACCAAAAAATATGGTATCAGAATTGGGACTTCATTTGCGAATATTTTAAGTTTATGATTTTTATAATCTGTTAAGAATGTAAGTTTGATGATCTGACTAAATATAAATGTATATATCTAAAATATGTTTAAAATCTGATTATATTGTAGTTTATTTTATAATAAAAGAAAAAAAAAAGTTCCCTTGCGTTAACGAGGCTAACGATTCATTCGGTAGTTCCCTCTCAAATCTGCCATTCTGAAATTGTTTCTTTTTGAAATATAATCTTTTACCTGGTACAAAATGAGTTCTATGGGGAAGACCAATAACTTCGTGGTGGTCAGATTCCGATGCAAGTTCATCTACAACAGCTGTATTTTGAAAATAGTTCGAGGATAATTCACCTTTCAACAAGTTGTCTCCCCATGTTTAATATGCCATTCTCCGACCGTCGCCTTCAGTGATGCCGACGTCTTTGGCTAGTTTATAAAATCTGGATGGCTAAAAAACTAGTAATTAGTCACTCCGAAAAACGTTTCTCATTGGTTGTCCTTATAAGTAGTATGCTACAGTTGATCAATGAAATTTTCAAAACTTTAGTGATAATTCCTAATAGCAGAGCATTTGGTAAATTATTCTACGATATGACCCTCTTGCACACGTGATTATAATTTAGCCAGTATTTTTGAACATTTCTGTACATCCTTTAGAAACGTGGAGACTATGAATACGTACAGTATATATATATATATATATATATATATATATATATATATATATATATATATATATATATATATATATATATATATATATATATATTATATATATATACGGGTGTTTCAAAATTAGAGCCCCCCTCCACAGAACAAATGGAAAGTTATGAAGTTTTCTGCTATAGCCTATCTCCAAGTACATTATCTTAAGTTTCTATTAAGCTATTTTTCTTTTACATTTCTTGTATTTTCAGACTGAGTGACGGAGTTAGATACAGCTATGGCTAATGACTCGGAGGAAATCAGATGGATTGACCGAATCCGGGCTATAACCTGCAGAGAGGCCAGGGTAGCTGGCGCATCCTTCATTTCACGTTCCTGGATGGCTAAATACATTAAAAGAGATGAATCCTTTGTTAAAAGAGATGAATCCTTTGTTAAAAGAAACTGAACCAAAATCCAAATGACTGTCATTGCGAAAAGAGTAAGAATCTTGGAAGGACTGAAGACCTTTCTCTGGAGTCAAAAGACATCATAGCTGAGGCAGTGGGTAGACCAAGAAACCCTTTACGTAAATTGGCACTTGAACTAGAAACAAAAAGGGGAAAGAAGAGAAGTTATAGTGCTGTATATCGTGAGTTGAAAAAATCTGGTATCAAGCCATTTCATGTTATCAGCAAACCCAGCATCACTAAGCAACAAAGAGAAGACCTTGCATGGTTTTGTGGTTCATTTCTTAAAGATTGGGATGAAGCTGACTTTCTCCATGTTGCCGCATCAGATGAATTTCTCATTTACACAGTCAGGAAGCCAAATCATAAAATTGACATCATTTGGGCTGCAAAGTTGGATATCAGTGATGACATGTGCTACTGCCAGTTTGTGAAATTTCCTGCATGTTTGGGAATTTTTCTTTGTTTCACAGCCAAAAAGTTAATGTGGATCATCAAAGAAAAAGGACAGTCATGGAATGGCGAATATTTCAGAGAAACTGTGCTTACTGGTGGAGTATTTCCTTTCCTCAGAGATCCTGAAAATATGGTATCTGTTGAAGTAGTCACATTTTTGCACGTTTCAAGGCTCTTCAGACACAGGAGCTGCTTCGAAACAGTGGTATCAATTTCTTCTCGTCAAGTGAATTTCCAGGTAGCTCCCCTGACCTTAATGTGTGTGAAAACATTGGTAATATATGAAAGGATCGTGTGAACTATGATAGTATACCAAGCCTCAACGACCTGCGAAGAGAGGTGACTGAAGTGCTCAGGGTCAGGGAACTGGAGTTTGAGTCTCAGCTTTTTTTTGCGGTTTGCTGAAATCATACCCCTCAAGAATGTAGGCTGTGGTAGTACAGGCAGATGGAGGCCACACAAAATATTAAATACTCAGAGAGAAACTTAAATGAATACCTGTTCTGAATTACTTTTGTTTTTGTCCATATCTATTTTAGTTTATGCTGTAGAGCGGGGAGGGGGGACCTCTAAGTTCGAAACACCATCAGTATATATATATATATATATATATATATATATATATATATATATATATATATATATATATATATATATATATATATATTATATATGCGTGTGTGTGAGTGTGGGTGCTGTCGGTGGAGCTGTTTCCCAGACGGTTTATTTCAATGTTTATTCAACTGCTCTAAGCCATAATTTTTCAGTATCTCCTGTGTGGCCATGTTTACATTATATTTAGTATATATCACTAGATATGAACCTATTACGGTAATAGATGTAGTATGTATAAAACATATTTCGCTAACCAAAAAATGTTTTCCAGAACACAAGTCATTTATGTCACACTAAAATGGGCCAATAAGATGTTGTCGCAGAAAACGCGAAATTCTCAACCACTGAATTATTGCGTTTTCTTCTGAGAAACATTGTTGATCGTTTTGTAAATATCAGATAGCGCTCGTAGTCGCAGGTTTCCTTGCAGGGAAAAACGGGAGAGATTTTCTTCTGGTGTATATTGTCTTTGACTGGGAGCGATTACTGGGTCGTTGTTTGCCAGAGTCGTCGACGAAAGCAGCCTTACTTGAAAGAGTAAAACGCTATCGATGGATTAGAGTGAGGGTTGTCGTTTGTGTTTGGTTTTCGCATGATTGTTTTACGATTCGGTGTTCTTACGTCGTGTGTTGATGTGGTACGAAAGTAAGTATTACTGAGTTTTGTTATAAGTTTTTTTTTTAAGTAATGCTTGGCTTTGTGTTATCGGTTGTGATGAGTCTGGAAAGCATTTCTATTATTTTCCTTCATGGTTCATTTTCCTTTGCTTATCTAATATGAAACTTTGATTTCTCTAACTTAGTGCTAGTATCAAGTGCAAAGCTTTCATTTGAACTACTTTATACTTTCATTTCTGTTAAGTGTGTTAAACTACGGGTTCATGTTTCTATGCACTTAGATCAGGTGATACTTCATTTCATTTCTGTGAATTAGTCGAAAAATAGATTTCCAAAGGCTTTTAAAAATCTGGTTAGCAGATTTATGGCGGTGTTTCGTAGTGAGTTTCAAGACAGTTTACTAGCTGGTTCATGGATGATCTTTGGAAGCCTTTCCTCGTGTTGACGTTTCTTTAGCATCGTATGCCATAAGCTCAGTTTTAACGTTGTGCATTGCTATAGTCAGTTATAATCATGGTAAACATCACTTTTCCTAATTTCTGTTAATAGGTTCGACCTACGACCTACTAACAGGTTGGTTGGAGGCTCAACACGCTATAATTACTTTTACGAGTTAGCAGTAAGTATTGGTTTGAGATTATTAATTAATCATGTTCTAGAGGAAATTGTAGGAATGACTTTCTAAACCGTAATTAGTTGAAGTTTACCGTTATTAAGATCCGTGTATAAGTTAAAGGATTGATGTTTATATCCCCTTCCAAGCGATGGGCAAATGCACGGCGAACAGACGCTGTTGCCAGTTTTCTGGGTGCATGATGATCACGAGTTCGCCTACTTGCGCTTACTGCCTGCCTTGGACTGTTTGATCTGGTAACACTGTTTAAAAGCGAAAGAATTACTGGCAAATCCGAGTGCCCATCGTGTCTTTACCCCTCGCGTGGGAAGGAAGACTTCAGAGGTTTAGAATTTGTGGCAAGGTATTTTTAACTATTCAGTAGTTCATGTACTAGTTTGTATTGTTATTAAATAAAGGTAAATGTTATATGATGAACACTTATAAAATAAAAATTATGTAAATGCCATAACATATCTGTAAATTTGATGTAATGTATTTTTATAATAAAAGAAAAAAAGTTTGTATGGAGTAAATTAGCTCACAGCTTACTGTACCTCTGAAGATTAGACCACAATTCAAAACAAATACCTTCGTTGTCAATATATTTCCAGGTATATCTTAGTAATTATCCTACTACAACGTAATCCGATTATCTCTATGTGACAAGTTTCAGAATAGAAGCAAATTTTTCTAAACAGGGTCTCTGGTTCTAGTCTTTGATGACGGTAAACAGATGCTACTAATCAAGGTACTCTCAGTGGTACTACTTAGACGTACTGATAATGCCAAGGCTGTCAATATATTTCCAGGTATATCTTAGTAACTATCCTACTACAACGTAATCCAATATATCTCTATGTGACAAGTTCCAAAATAGAAGGAAATCTTTCTAAACAGGTTCTCAGTTTCTAGTCTTTGTTTGGGTCTCCGTTTCTAGTCTTTGATGACGGTAAACAGATGCTACAAATCTAGTTACTCTCAATGGTACTTCTTAGAACGTACTAATAATGCCAAGGCTGTGATCTACGTATATTCAAGAGAACATAAGGTTTGTTACATCTTTTATCTGTTCATTTATTGTCATTAACTTAAGTCATTTTCTTGATGAAGTAGTTAATGAGACCACTGGCTGGTTAACTAAAGAGAGTTCTTCAAAGGTGATCTATTGGCACTAATGCTCGTTTGATAGGAACTGGAAAAAAATGAGTGAGCTGAGTATTAAATTTCTCTGGCAAGTCTTCAATATGATTTTGGCTAGTTGATGAAATTGATCATTATCAGTAGTCCATGGCCTATATAAAAGATAACTATAAAACTGAGACAGCATTTTATGTCTTAAGTAAGCAAAACTTCGTTTCTGTAATATGCATTAACAAGTTGAATACTGTAACCTGGTTTCGGCGTTTATTGTAAACGCCTTTTTACAATAATCTGATTCTCAAAGGCTTCGTGTCAAAATAGTAATTTTGGTTATAATAAAGTTTTAATTAACCTGTCCACAGGCCTTTGCCTTCCAACATAGGGTAACAGAGGGCGAGATAGCAATGAATATCAGAATATAGACTTAGAAATCAGTATGTGAACCAATACTTGCATTTCCACTCCACTAGTCACACGACGTCGCACGCTCAGATGGTTTGTTCAGTCTTCCATAGGTGTCAAGATTCATTAGACAGTCCTGATAGGTTGTCTCGCTTAGGCTATGGCAAACCATAACTGGCAGATACATGCAAGTATAGGAATCTGCCGATTGCTCCAATATTTGTAGTGTTTTTGAGTTTCCTAAATTTACTTTACTTCCAATCTCTCTCTCTCTCTCTCTCTCTCTCTCTCTCTCTCTCTCTCACACACACATTATACATATATGTGTATGCGTCTGTATAATGTGTGAATGTGTGCTAATATTTGTATATATATATATATATATATATATATATATATATATATATATATATATATATATATATATATATATAATATCACTCGCTTCAGTTACTATACAGTGGCTTCATTAACTATTCCAAGAAATTCATTACCTAAGTTAATGACAGTAATGTATTGTAAACCATGGAATAAATTAGCATTAATGATAAAAGATGTGACAGACCTCATGTCCTTTCTTGACTACAGAGTACAGTCTTGGCATTCCTATTAAATTCTAAAGGTACCATTGAGAGTATCTACAATAGTAGCGCTTGTTTACCGTCTTTAAAAGTCTAAACTGAGGCCATGATATTAGAAAAAAAAATCTGCTAACATTTTGAACAAGATATTTAGTAATAATAATAATAATACTAAATATAATAATAATAATAATTAATAATAAGAATATATATACACTATCTATTGTGTGCAGTGTTGTACACACTTTGTACACACGCACAGCAAATATATATATATAATATATATTATATATCTATATATATCTATATTATCTCATATATTATCTATATATTATGTTCTATATGTGTGTTTATATATATATATTCTATATATATTATATATCTCTACTTTCATCTATATATATATATATATATATATTCATTTTATGAATATTATATGAATACTCTAAAACTTTATCTCGCTCCCCATCGCCCCTCTCCCCTCCACCCCTTACTCCAGAGAAACTGAGCTTCATTAATTCCCCTTTACGGTCATCAAAGGTCTCGTAAACACCACCTTCTTCGCCGAGCAAAACTAAAAGGGAAACAAAAGACTTCCTTCGGGAAATCTTGTTATTTCCTCTGTACAGTAAGATACCTGTTGGTGGAATGAATTCATTGGTTCCAAAGGTACTATTTATTTTTTCCTGCAACCTTCTCTCCATGTCGGTACTTTTCTTTATCGGCATAGTGTTTATGCTTCTCATGATCCTAAGCAAATCCCTTTAATTCTCTTAATAGAAGGGGTTTGATACTTCTTATGGCCTCCAAGGGGTTGCTGCCTAACTTTGTAATACAAATGAAAAGTGCATGAACTTACAAAATTGAAATCAATTTGATATAACCACTCTTCACTGGTCGGAACGAAAATAGACACCTTAATCACTTACCACTGACATTATTTGAGAGATTTGTGGATTATACCGATTTTATATAAAAGATATTTCGTGTTTGTATAACAAATGCTGTTTTAGCTATATTCCATACTAGTTATGCTCGTATATCTTGTCGGCAGATATGGGGGAAGACATATGTTTATAACTGTATAATTGAATATGGTTCTGATATATGTTGTTTTAATATCATAAAACATCAACAGTATATTGATTTATGTTCCTTATTTTCTTATTTTGGATTGACATGGCGAAATTAGAAGTATTGTAATTATTAGTTACTAGTATATTAAATATACTAGTCTATTAAAAAATATTCCAGAAATAAAGACATCTTTTTCTCAAACATATCTCTGCTTTCAAAATTATCACATATGTTATATAAGAAAATTAATGATCCCTACGTACCTTGCATTTTTTAAAACCATTACTAAGCTTCCTCATCAATCTTTCTGGAATCTGCCCTAAATTCTTTATTTGCTGTCATACTTTTCATCTAACTATTTCCCCCCGTAGGGAGGTAGTGCCGTCAGTGTACCTCATGCGGTGTGCTTTAGGCATTACTAACTTAAGGTTTTTTGGCGGCATTCCATTCCTGTTACTATACCCCCATTCTTATTCTCTTTCTTCCATCTTAACTTTCCCACTCTCTCCTAACAGTTGTTTCGTAGTGCAATTGCTTTGAGGTTTTTCTCCTGTTGCTTCCTGTCACACCTTTCAAACCTTTTCACTCTGTTTCCCTTTCAACGCTGATTGACCTCATAGGTCCCATTGGCCTAAATTTGACATCCCTTCCCTTTCCTTTCCTTAGAATAGTCTTATTGCCAATTGTCAGTGTTGAAATTTTAATTTTAAGCTCACATTTGACAGTATTTGCGCAATATTGCACCGGCAACCGCCGCCTCCGAACCTCCGTTGAACCTTTTCTGAAAGGAAAACAGTTTCCCCCGAAAGCCTGCTGCCATACATAAGCTCCGGAGACTGACGTAAGTCTAGGAGTCCATTAACTTTACATGACATCGGACGTCTCTCGATGGAACGCAAGACGTAACCAAATGTCTGTGCCTATGACACAAAGGGAGCGTGTTGGTGCCAGGAACAGGAAACTTGAATAAATGGTGTATGCATTTCTGTGCGCTCTATCTCTCTCTCTCCTTCGTTTATTTTCGGGGCCTTCCTGTTATCATTTAGTCCCATCAAGCGTATTCGTTCTATTTACGAGTTAGAGGTGTTCCGCGATATGAAAATTCTTAATAAGTTTAAGGTAATATTAAATGCGTAAAGATGGACTTATTTGCAGCGTTTAAGGATTTTGTTTAAAAATAGGGCTTGTGTGTGTGCTCCGAGATTCCGTCTACAATAACTTGTTTCAGCCAATTTAGTGAAAACACAAACTATGTTGTTTTCCTTCAGTCTTCCTCATTATCAATTTTCCTACTGAAGAACACAGTAACTAGAAGCACACACAGACAGATATATTATATATATATATATATATATATATATATATATATATATATATATATATATATATATATATATATATATATCTTACTAAATAAACATAAACACAGATATAAAAACAAACTGCCAATTCTTGCAGCAGCGCGCCCTCGCCAATTCTCATATCCCTCCGGATTACTAGGAAATATTATAATAGAGAGTACCGGAACGGCCCTCAAAACTTTTCTCGGTTTGCGAAACAAATGGTGAAGTGTATTCCGCAATAGTTTCAGTATTTGCTGCCGCTTTCGGATGATCCCACAAATGGAAGTGGGGCCGGCCTAGGTTGGAGTTGCGTTTATATATATATTAATATATATAATAATTATATATATTATACTATTATATATTCTAGATTATATATTATAGTATATATATTTTGATTTATTTAGTTATTTATTTATTTGATTTACGTTTATTTTACTTATTTACCTTATTTAGTTATTTACCTTACCTTTACTTACCTTTACTTAACTTACTTTAACTTACTTACTATTGTATTTATTTATTTATTTATTTAATTTGTATTTATTTATTTGTACTTATTTGATTTTGGACTTATTTGACTTTTTATTACTTTATTTACTTGATTTGTTTTTTTAGTTTATTTATTTATTGATTTATATTATAATATAGTACTAATATATATATATATGTAATATGTTAAAAAATAATATCATATATCATTATATATAGTACATAATGTCTATGTACACCTTGATTTGATTTAATGTAGATTTTTCCCATTCATTTTAAATGAGATTCTTCATTAGAAATTCCATTCCGCTCAACACAAAATGCAATAAAGGCAATGAAAAATCGGCGCAAATCAACAACACAAACTCGCCTCCCTGCTGAATGGGAGCAATTTCGTGGCCGAGTTAGTCATTCCTTTAATGGGATATCTGGAGAGTAGTGCATGAATTTTCCACTCCCATAAATATGCAATCCTTTTGTTTCTTGAAAGCTGCGTCCCTCTGTCGCTTCTGGAGGTGTTCTGCATGGAGGGGCGATGGTCCTTTTCCTCTCCTTTTCATTTGGCTGCATTTCCCGTCATTATTTCACATGGAAATTATGATATAAGTGTAGGCGAAGGGTTGTCCTCTTATCTCTTCTGTATTTCAGCTGGTACTGGTAAAATCAGCATAGGTCCGGTTTGTCCGTCTAGCTTTTAAACTCATTTATTACTGTTTCTCGAAATGTATTTCAGGCAGGACGTTTAAAGAATGTAATTGCAATCATAATAGTCTTTCCCATATTTACCGATTTGTTCCTTTGTTTATTTTCGGTAAAAGGTATAATTTCCAGATTAGGTGTATGCTTATCATGTACTTTACATTTTACTGAATATTTTCCTCACGCAATATCATATGAATGGTATAGCACTCACGTAGATTACTTATAAGAATGTGCACATTTATTCTGTTTTCATTTACAAGCTTTTTTCCCATAATGCATTTTATGTAGAAATTACAAATGCGTAATTTTTTCATGCTCAGTTACAAATATATCCTCAAATGTATTTTAGGTGGAAATTGTGGTATTAATATCAGTGGAAGATTTTTCTACTGTGTTCATTTACTGGTATTTCATGTGGTGGATTTTATAAAAAAAAATCCAATGAGTATTCTTTACTGCAGGTATGTGATAACTGTTTGTTAAGGTAAAATACTTTTAGGATTTTCATTTACTTTAAATGGCCTTGTGGATGTGTAATCTGTCATTGATGAGTAAGACTTTCATAGTATGTTATTAATTTATTCTTCGTTAATTATTCATTATACATATATATATATATATATATATATATATATATATATATATATATATATAATTATATATGTATGTCTAGCATATGTTTTTTTTAATATTACCTTTTAATAGCAGCACGGAAAATATTAAAAAATATTTTCTAGCCAGTTTTAATTAACTACAGAGCATACAATCTGCCATTATTAAATAAGAATTTTATAGTCATTATTAAATTTTTCTTCGTTGCTTATGCCTGTGTAACGTCTAGAATATGTTTTTGACTATTACCTTTTAATAATAGAATGGAATTGTTAACAAATTTTCCATGCAGATTTTGATAATCTCCAAAGCTTCTTTTTCAATATTGTATTTTACGTGATTGGAAATAACAAAAATGAAAGAAGGGCGTCGGTTCCGTCCTTGCTAACTGTCTCTGCTAGTTCAACAGCACATCGCTGTCTGACATGTAAGTGCATCTGTGAATATTTGGGTATTTGTTGAACTATTTCCATACAAACAGTTTTTTTTTGTTTTTGGGGGGGACACCATAGTTAACTTTTATTTTTTTTAATAGATTTGTATGAATGTTGTAACTCGATTTTAAGAGCTGAAGTTCAGTTCTTTCATTGAACCGTCACTTACCGGATGTATGTATATCAATGTATCTATTTATTTACACACACATATGTGTATATATATATGTATATTTATCATATATATATACGTATATAGTATATATATAAATATATACATATATATATATAGATATATATATATATCTATATATATATATATATATATATATATATATATATATATACATATAGATATATATATATTATAGTATATATATATATATATATATAGATAATAAGATATATCGTATATATATATATATATATATCTATAGATATATATATAATTCTATACATATATATAATATATATCTATATATCTATAGATATATATATATATATCATATATATATATATATATATATACTATATAATATCTATATGATATATATATATCATATATATATATCATATATATATATATATATATATAAATATGATATAGATATATATCTATCCATTTATATATATCTATATATATACTATATATATATATATATATATATAGATATATATATATAGTAGATATATATATATATATAATATATATATATATATTATATATATATATATATATATATTAATATATATATCTATATATATATACATCTATATATATATATATAGTCTATATATATATATATATATAGATACTATATATATAGGAATAGATATCTTATATATATAGACATATATATATATAGTATTATAGATATAGAATATATATCTAATATATCTCTAATATCATATATATAGGGGATATATAGATATATAGATATATATATATATCATATTATCTACTATCTATATATATCTCTATTTCCATATATATATATCTATATATCTATATATAGTATATATCTATATATATATATATATATATTTCATATATATATATATATACTCTATATGTATCATATCTTATCTATATATATATAACTATATCTATATATATATCATATGAGTATATCTATATATATATAGAATATCCTATATATATCCATATTATATACTATATATATATATATATATATATATATATATATAAATATCGATATGATATATATATATATATATCTATATATATATATATATATCATATATATATATATATATAATATTATATATAAGTATATATATGTATAATATATATATATATATATATTATCTATATATATGTATATATATATTCTATATCTATATATCCTATATATATAGATATATATATTATATATCTATATAATTATATATATATATATTTCTATATATTCTATATTATATATAGTATATATGTATATACATATATATACATATTTATTTATAAGACATAAATTCTAATTAAAAGATATATATATATATATGTATAATACATATAAATATATAGTCTGATATAATATATATTATATACATATTATATATATGTATATACTATATATATCCCGTTATATATATATATATATATATATATATATATATATATATATTATATATATCTATATATATATATATATATATATATATATATTATATATATCTATATGTATAGAATATATATAATATATATATATATATATTATTTTCACGTGGGCAGCAGTTAAATGCACAAAAAGTTTCGCACGACTAAAACGCGGCCACCTCACCTCGCACTTTCTATTTTTCCGACCGCCGTATACTTAAGCGAATGTAATATTTCTTGCCTCCGCATGCAGATATGCAAAATGGAGCGACCTGAAATTTCCTGCCTGGGGATACTTATTACACGCTGAGCGGGGGAAAGCTTAATTGGTGAGACGGGTTATGGCAGAGAATTATTATTAAACATTCTCCGGGGGAAACTTAACATACCCCCAGGGTCCCTTCTGTAAAAGTGCTCGACGAAATTCTTTATCAGAGAATGTTTCCCTCAAGTATATTACGTTTTTCGCTATATATCTTTCGCTGGGGGTGGGGTAGGGCGTCTCGGCTATATTAAATTCCATATTCTATGATTTTTACCGGTGAGAATGATGTACTTTGTATCTAAATTAGAAATGCGAAGGAATTTTTCGTCTCAGAATTTTCCCTCAAGTGTATTACGTTCTATTTTATTTTTTATAGGGAAAGTGGGGATTGGATTCGAGATGAGAGGGAAGGGTGCTTGGGCTAGTGTTGCTTAAATAGATTACATTCCATTTCCAGCAATTTTTTATTTCTTGTTTTTATTCGGAATAAAATATTTCAGATATGCATTGGAGATTTTGAAACTTTCAATTTCACCATTAGTTTCCCCTACGTGTATTACGTATTCTCTTTTGAGGCGAACGAGCTATATCTGTTTCATAAGAGCCTTATGCACACAATGACTCACTTTTCCTCATATATTACATATATTAGACATTTTAATTAAAATATACTACATAATCAAATGTTCTCCTTGAGTTCAATATATTTAAAAAAAGTTTCCCTTTGATGTCCATCAAGAAATATATGATGTATGTACAGGTAAACATAGTTTTCAATATCTGAGATACAGAAATGGTTATTTGGGACCTTTTCACATTATTGAATATCGTAATGCCTTGAGAGATATTTTTTTGGCATATACTTTTGATTATTTATTTTACCCTTATCACAAAGTATAACATCAGTAAAAGTTAGACAGTAATTTAACAGACTAGTTTTGCTAATGCATAGTTCGACGAAAACTTATTTGTTTTTACTTATATGTCAATTCTCATATTCATAAAGGGCGAATACATAGCGGAGCTAAGTTTCAATTATTAGAAGTGCGAGTGATTAAACACTGCCTGTAAAGTTGCAAGTGGTTATAATTTGGTTTCTGAACATATGCAAGTGGTTGTAATTTGGTTTCTAAGAATCAATATGGCAAGTGGTTGTAATTTGGTTTCTGAACATATGCAAGTGGTTATAATTTGGTTTCTGAACATATGCAAGTGGTTATAATTTGGTTTCTAAACATATGCAAGTGGTTATAATTTGGTTTTTGAACATATGCAAGTGGTTGTAATTTGGTTTCTGAACATATGCAACATATGCAAGTGGTTGTATTTGGTTTTCTGAACATATCAAGTGGTTTATGGTTTCTGAACATATGAAGTGGTTTATAATTTGGTTTCTAAACATATGCAAGTGGTTATAATTTGGTTTTTGAACATATGCAAGTGGTTGTAATTTGGTTTCTGAACATATGCAAGTGGTTATAATTTGGTTTCTGAACATATGCAAGTGGTTATAATTGGGTTTCTGAACATATGCAAGTGGTTATAATTTGGTTTCTGAACATATGCAAGTGGTTATAATTTGGTTTCTAAACATAGGCAGTCAAAATCAATTCGATTACAATGAAAAGAAAAAATTCTTATACTGTATACTACTTCTGATTATGCTTAATTTTTTTTTTTATATAAAGGCTGGAATTTTTAGTGAAAGCGTAAAGGCGGTTTCATTTCAGCTTGATATTCTGGAGTCGTCCAGAAATATTTTGCATATTTGGAAACTTATAATGACAAGCTCTCTAGGCATTCAGCTCATGTAGTTAACATTTTATAAAAAAAAGTAAAAAAAAAGTCGGAGACTTAAAAACATAATAATTATACGATAAACTCAGTAATAAGGATTACACTCTCACCCAATACTCGAGGAGGCAGGCAGATCGATCGATCAGAATATCATGTGACATAACAATTCGAGTTAATGGCACTCGATAAACTTAAACTGGAGTATTTCCTCCATCAGCACCATCAAATATTTACTGTCATTATCGCTCCCTCATTAGGACATCATTAATCACGTTCCATTATCAGAAGAGAAATCGTGTCATTCTCTCCGGGTTGCAAATTGAACTCTCCTCGAAATGTTGTATTATTATTATTATTATTATTGTTATTATTATTATTACGATAATTGATTTGCTTTCAGTTTTTAGAAAAAGTTACCTTTTTTATATAACTGTTCGAATTGTCTTGAGCTACGAGAAAATCACTGGATGATGACTGGTGTTGTGTAGCTGTGTATGTTCAATGTCACAAGTTTTCACCATCGCACCAAAGCAGATCATACATGCGCGCGCGCGTGCGCATACGGACATTCGTATACACACACCCATATATGTATATGTTTGTGTATTTAGATATATATGTTTACATATACCTAAATATACATATACACACATTGTATATATAATTTATATTATATACATATATATATAATATTTTGTATATATTGCACACACATTTATATATGTGTGTGTGTATGAGAGTGTGTGTGTGTGTGTGTGTGTGTGTGTGTTTGGATGTATGTATGAATATGTGTGTCATCAATGTGATTACATACCCATATACAGATAAGGACACAGGCACATACACACATATATAAATGCACACGTGTGCTGTGTGCGTGTGTGTGTTTGTGTGAATGTCTAAAACGAGAGTTAATCTATTTGAACTAAACAGACAGAAAAACCATGAAACTTCCATTCCTAAAATCCATATCAAGTGATTGATAAGATCGAGGTCATTCAGAGCTTAGGAACGATGCAAAAATGTTGCATATATCAACAATATTTTTTTTGTTTTGAGGGACACCTGACATACTTTATATACCTTTACATGAATGCGATCTCAAAAATCCGCTATGTTTTACAAAACTTGGAGGTAATGGACTCCGGATTATTTGATTAATACTCAGAGGTACGTTCGAGATACGTCATAGGAATCCTGACGGAAATAAGTAATGAATGTAGGTTAGATTTCGTTTAGAGTGGTTAGCTACCGGATAAAATTAGAATGCAAATATTTAACGATTGGGAATGTTCTTGATTGTGTATATTCGTATGTGTGTGTAGTGTGTATGTTTAGAGAGAGTGGTGTGTATGTTAAGAGAGAGAGAGAGAGAGAGAGAGAGAGAATTGCACTGAATGCTGTGGCATCTAGAATCAAACTTTCAACACCCTCGGCTGAAAATCTCAAACTTGTATTTGAATCGCAAATTCAGTCGTCAGACCTGGAATTAATGTTTCTTTTTTTAAAACTATGAAATCCCACTGCTTCAGCTTCAATTGCTTTTCCTGCTTCCTCGGCTGGAATTGCAGATTCAGTATTCATTATCGGAACCAGTGCTGTAGCACTTTCAACTGGAATCATTTTTCAGTCACGTGAAAACCTAAAAAATGATCGGGAACTCTCTCTCTCTCTCTCTCTCTCTCTCTCTCTCTCTCTCTCTCTTACACACACACGCATATGTATGTATGTATATATATATATATATATATATATATATATATATATATATATATATATATATATATATATATATATATATATATATATTATATATTATATATATTTGTGTGTGTGTGAATAAAACATTCACTTACTCCTTTTTTTAAACAGATCCGTATTTCATGATCAAAGGGCAACGTAGCGATCATTTATCACTTTTGTAATGGCTACCTTCAACATAACTCCTCTTCCGCGTGTATTTTGCTTCCACCTTTAGAGCCTTCCGCTCCATTTGATGTAGGAGCTGGGGTTCCTGGAAGCCAGTTGAATACCTGACACCTACGGTTCGGTTGATCTCCCCCACCACAAAGTTAATCTTTTTCTTCGGCTCTGGGGTTTATCCGGCCTTTTTAGCTGCTACAAGAAGGGTCTCTCTTGTGTTTATAGATTGTACATGTTCTGCAAGGCGAAATGCTATTATGAACGCGGCTAAGGGGGGAAAATAGAAAGAAACACGGACGTTATAAAAAAGCGAGAGAGAAACACGGACGTTTTTACCGTGAGGATCCTCGTAAAAACATCTTCAACAACAAAAAACAGGGGAGAAAAGTAAACAATACTCGTCTGCCTCACTTCCTCAAACATGAGGTTCTCTCGTCACAAAGCCCTCACACTTGCTGCTATGCAGGAAAGGGGGGAGGGGGGGCAGGGGGGGGGGGGGGTTGGGGGTGTGAGCTAAAACGGGCCTCAGAAAATTATGATTAGTTTTAAACTGAAATTGAAAATTTTAAAGACCTTTTAAGAAGCTACTCGGTGACTGATGTAGATGATTTTTTTGAAATGCAGTTAAAAGCCATAATAAATAAAAATTTGATTTCTAGTCACCATCCTTTGTTTAACCTTAAAAAAATCACAAAGAAAAATATCTTAAGAGTAATTTTTTCTTTGAAATCGAATAGGTGTATTGTCAGGAAGCATTGTCTCCTTTATGAATATTATTCTTTCTTATGAATTTTCGCTTTTTTTTGTTCAAGGAAAAGCTCAAAGGAAGCTCGTTGGTAGAAGCCATTAAAAACAGAATATAGATTTATAGCTAGAGGCAATTACAAACTGTTCCCTATCCATCATGTGTTTTCTAATGCTGGGAAGAAAAAGGATTTAGGGTAGGATCTCTAATACTGTTTAGAATTTCACATTTCTTTGTTTAGTATAGTATTTACATTGACTTACTTGATTAAATCCTTTGCCCTCGATGTCGTTAGCCATAATTATTGTGATGTTATTAAATGAAAACTATTTCATCAATTAATCACAATAATTAAATGAGAGAATTAATTCTCTCTCTCTCTCTCTCTCTCTCTCTCTCTCTCTCTCTCTCTCTCTCTCTCTCCCCAAGGAAAAATGTGTTATGCCGTGTCTAATCTTGCTAGCAAGCGAAAGGCTTTTCGAAATGTTATCATAAAAACTCTAAGATAAATTCTGAAATAAATTCTATGCATCACAAAATATACATAGATACAATCACAAACATATAACCTAACATATAATTCTCGTATTGCAAAATGTATGAAAAGCTGACTCTTTGGCGAGACAATAAATTAGTCAAACTTCCGAAAAACAAAATCCATAAATCTTTCCATAGGCTCCGATTGGAAAACAATAAACGAATCTAAACGGATTTCGTCTTATGGGACATTCGGGACCGCAGAATAACGGAGTATAAATCTTCCTAAAGGAAAGACCATCACAGGGCAATAAATCTAAGTTGTCTTGAACGAGGACAGTCTTTGCTCTAATTCTTTTTTACAGGGATTTAATGTAATTCACTTTTGATGGCAAAGCATTGGATTCCGGGTGTAATAAGATTTATATGTTAGGTCATTTGTTGTTTTTGTGTTGATTAGTGTCATGACTAATTTTCTACTGGCATTATTATAATTTTTTTTCGGGGTGGGGGGGGGATGGTGATTGGGGAGGAGTTGGGTGTTCTATTACAGCCATCGTACTCGACTTATTTTTATTTATTCATTTTTTTTTTTTTTTGTGTGGGGTTCCGGGCTGCATCCTGCCCCCTTATGAGTCCACCACTTTTCTAACTATGTGCACTGTTTCTAGTAGCACACTCTTCTGCATGAGTTATGGAGCTACTTCGGCATCTGGATTGTCCAGGTCCCTTTTTTCATGGATCTTGGGATCGTGCCTAGTGTTCCTATGATTATGGGTACAATTTCCGCTGGCATATGCCATATCCTTCTTTCTATTTTCAGGTCTTGATACTTTCGATTTTTTTTCTCTTTCTTTCCCATCTACTCTGGTGCCCCATCGTATTAAGACATCAATGAGTGATAATTTCTTCTTGACTTTGTCAAACAACGTCACGTCTGGTCTATTGACACGTATCACCCTATCTGTTCTGATACCAGTCCCAGAGTAACTTCGCCTGATCATTTTCTATCACTCCCTCAGGTTGGTGTTCGTACCACGTATTACTGCAAGCTAACTGATTTTTCTTGTGTAGGCACAAGTGGAGGGCTTCAACTACTGAATCAAGCTTCTTTTTGTACTGGTTCTGTGCAAGCGCCAGACATTCGTTTGCCATGTGGTTTATGGTTTATAGGTGAGATGTTATTCCCATCTGTTGTTCTTTGGACACATCTAGTTCTTAGGGACTGATCTTCTGCCACTGTTAGCATTCCTTCTGCTGCTTCCTTATTGAGTTCTACCCTCTGTAGCCATTGCCATGTTTCATCGCTGGCCAGTTCTTTAATCTGTCTCATGTACTCTCCGTCCATTGGTTTGTTGTGCCATTCCTGAGTTCTGTTTTTCATTCTCCTGTCGCTGTATATTTCTGGGTCTTCGTTTACTTTTATCAATCCTACTTCCTATGCACTCCTCGGCCACTTGTCTTCACTGGTTTTCAGATATTACTCCAGTGCTTTGCTCCCAGTGCTGACGCAGTCCTCTATGCTTAGTAGCCCTCTCCCTCCATCCTTTCGTGTTATGTATAGTCTGTCTTTATTTGCTCTTGGGCGTAGTGTTTTCTGTATTTTCATGTGTTTCCTAGTTTTCTGGTCTATGCTGCAGAGTTCAGCCTTCGTCCACAGCACTATTCTTGGGCTGTATCTGATTACTGGTACTGCCCATGTGTTTATGGTTTTCATATTGTTCCCAGCGTTGAGTGTTGACGTGAGTATCGCCCTAAGTCTCTGCATTTCTTTCCTGATCGTGTCCTTCATCTCTCGTCTCTGTGTTTGATGCTATTCCCATCTGGCAGTTTTATCTCTTCAGTCCTTGTCACTTTGCCTTTTTGTATGTTGACCAAGGCACATTTTTCTATTCCAAACTCCTTTCTGATGTCCCCAGATACAATTTTGGATTAGGGTATCTGTTTCCTTGATGATCTTACCATACAGCTTGATATCTTCAATAATAATAATAATAATAATAATAATAATAATAATAATAATAATAATAATAATAATAATAATAATAATATAGCAAAACTCAGCAATGATGGAAAGAAATGAAGGAATAAACGACAACGACGTAAATGGAACCTCTGGCAACAGAGGAGCTTCGTCCGGCAACCAGGTATTCAACCCAATTGAAGGGGAAGATGGTCAGGTACTTGGAGGTCGTCATCCAGCAACTGATCACCACAACGAAAGTAATCAACAGCCTGAGATTGGAGCTAATGAAGCAAAAAGGAAGAAATGGACAAGAGAAGAAAATAAGGAAATATGGAGATGCTACATTAGAAGCAACCCGACGGAGAGAGGATATAGAAGAAGATTGGTCAACATCTGGAATGAGAGGAATAACACCCCCCAAACAGAGCAGAGGCTGGCAGACCAAGTAAGGAACATAAAGAAAAAGAACTGGCTCTCCCCAACAGAAAGAGAAGAACTGGAAAGGGAAATGTCACACGACAACGAATTACACGAAGACGAACTGAGAGACGATGCCACAGAAGACGACAGGGAGGATGAGGTATCAAACAACGACACACGAAGAAACACCGACGAAGTAACAGAGAGGACGGAATGGGTAGAAAAGATCAGACAATGGATGGAGCCAGATACAGAGAGAACAAAGATCCCCTCCATGAAAGCCTACAACACCAAGAAATTAAGGGAGAAAACAAGTGAGGTCAATGAAATAATGGGCATAATACACAACACCAGTATCACAGAAACAAATAACTTGACATATGCAGGAGCAAGATTAGTAGCAGAACTGATGGGGATTCGAACACCACCAGCACAACCAACCCAACAGAAACCAAAACAGCAACCTCCTTGGAAAAGGCGCCTGGAAAAGCAAATCATGGTGATGAGATCTGACTTGAGTAAACTGAAAGAGATGGCAGAAAAAAGGCTAAGAAGCAAGAAAACAAGGGAGGAACTCAACGAGAAATACAAAGTACAAGAGAGGGGACTAAACAACACAATAGAAGATGTAAAACAGAGGCTTAAGGCCAAAGCACATAAGATCCAACGATACATGAACAGGAATAAGGGATACCAACAGAACAAACTATTCGGAACCAACCAGAAAAGACTATACAGCCAACTAAGAGGGGAAGACAACCACCAAGAAATTCCTGAAGCTGAACCAAGTAAGAGACTCTGGGAAAACATATGGAGCAATCCGGTATCACACAACAAACATGCAACATGGCTCCAGGAAGTCAAGGAAGAAGCACTACTTGGGTGTAGTGCTTTGTGTATTGTCATATGTTTCCTGGTTTTCTGATCTATGCTGCGGAGTTCTGCCTTCGTCTATTCCACTATTCCTGCGCTGTCTCTGATTACTGGCACTGCCCATGTGTTTATGGCTTTTATCATATTTCCGGCGTTGAGTTTTGACATAAGTATCGCTTTGATTCTCTGCATATAGTCTTTCCTGATCGTGTCCGTCATCTCTTGGTGCTTTATATCCCCTCCTTCCATTATTCCCAGGTATTTTTATCCTGTCTCATCTATGTGTTTGATGTTGCTCCCATCTGGTAGCTTTATCCCTTCAGTTCTCGTTACTTTGCCTTTTTGTATGTTGACTAAGGCGCATTTTTCTATTCCAAACTCCATCCTGATGTCCCCAGATACAATCCTTACAGTCTGGATTAGGGTATCTATTTCCTTGATGCTCTTACCATACAGCTTGATGTCGTCTATGAACATCAGATGGTTGATTCTGTTGCCTCTTTTCTTGAGTTGGTACCTGGCATCCATCTTCTGTAGTACTTTTATCATGGGAATCATGGCTAATACGAAGAGTAGTGGGGACAGTGAGTCGCCCTGGAAGATCCCTCTCCTGATATTAACCTCTGCTAGTCTTATTCCAGAGCTTGTAAGTATTGTATTCCAGTTGCGCATTGTATTTTTGAGGAAGCTGATGGTGTTTTTCTCTGCCCCATATATTTTCAGGCATTCTATTAGCCATATGTGTGGTATCATGTCGAAGGCTTTCTTATAGTTTATCCATGCCATGCTTAGGTTGGTTTTCCTTCTCCTACTGTTCTTCATTACCATTTTGTCTATCAGGAGCTGGTCTTTTGTTCCCCTACACTTCCTTCTGCAGCCTTTCTGTTGGTGGGGGATGGTGTTTGTCTCCTCTAGGTAATTGTATAGCCTTTCACTGATGATACCTGTTAGTAACTTCCACATTATTGGTAGGCAGGTGATAGGCCTGTAGTTACTGGCTATATTTCCCTTACTCTTGTCTTTTTGTACTAAGGATGTTCTTCCTGTGGTCATCCATTTGGGTGCATGGTGATTTGAGATACAATGCTGGAGTTGTTCTGCTATTCGTGGGTGTAGGGCCTTGAAGTTTTTGAGCCAGTATCCATGGACTTAATTGGGACCTGGGGCTTTCCAGTTTGGCATTTTCTTTAGTTGGTGTCTGACTGTGTCTGTCGTGATCTCTGTGAATCTTTGTTTTATTCTCCCTGTTTCTTCTTTCTTGACTTCCTGGATCCATGTTGCATGTATGTTGTGTGATACTGGATTGCTCCATATGTTTTCCCAAAGTCTCTTACTTGGTTCGGCTTCAGGAATTTCTTGGTGGTTGTCTTCCCCTCTTAGTTGGCTGTATAGTCTTTTCTGGTTGGTTCCGAATAGTTTGTTCTGTTGGTAACTCTTATTCCTCTTCATGTACCGTTGGATCTTATGTACTTCGGCCTTAAGCCTCTGTTTTACATCTTCTATTGTGTTGTTTAGTCCTCTCTCTTGTACTTTGTATAATAGAATAATATATATATATATATATATATATATATATATATATATATATATATATATATATATATATACATTTATATATATATATACAGTCTGTAATTATTCATAGACTTAATTAACCGACGGAAAAATGAATTCATCCCACTTCATCGCCCACGATTTCATTTGCATAATATTATTCCTAACAATAAATATATTAGAGCCATAACGACCCCACCTGCGCTGGATACTGTTTTGTTTCAGCTGTTGAAAATAACGATTTTAGAAGCTTTATTAATAACATCACCTGTGTTTACGATATCATGTGGCCTTTGTGGAAGAGATTAAAAGTGCCGGTTAATTAGAATGAACGGCGATGCTTGATTTAATGAATTTCCAGTGGCAAATATTTTGACGGAAATTAGGATCTTAAAAGGTTATGATATTTATTTTTTAATGGAAATAATGAAACTCAGATCCTCAGTGGGTGATTCACGTCAGTTTCCAAGGTATTTTTTGTGAGGAAATTCTGACCATGAAAACTTAATTTCATTGTTGTGAAGTATAATAATAAAAGTCAAAACAACCATACCATTATTATTATTATTATTATTATTATTATTAGTTGCAGGTCCACAATAATATCACATGTGAGTATAAAGTCTTTATTACAAAGTCTTTATTATTATTATTATTATTATTATTATTATTATTATTATTATTATTATTATTATTATAGCCAAGCTGGCTTAGGATCCACAGTGGGAAAAGCATAATTCTTCAAGCCAAAGGAACACAGGACAGGAAATTGAGAAATAACGAATGTTATAAAAAATGACAATGAAAAACAATTAAGGTCAATATTAAGTTGAAAATAATATAAACAAAAAGGTGAAATAAGTAAGACAAATATCAAACGAATTACGAATTGAGACTCATGTCAGCCTTCTCACAAAATAAATAAAAAATAAAAATTGAACTGAAAACTCGCAATACTCCTTTCTTCTATATAGAAAATACAATACATTTTCAACAGAATTTTGAATCACCCCGAAAAGGCAAATGGTATTAATCCACACCGTTTTAGAAACTGAACGAAGTAACACATCACAGAACCAGACTGAGTCAGTATTTGGAATGGTAACTAATGCAGTAGCATGTATATCTATTTATAGTTTCGTTGATTGATCAACTTTTTGTGAACAACCGTCGCAAACACAATGGTCATCAACGCTGCAAATAGGACTTGCTCAGTATTTGGATAGGTGACCACCAATGAAACCAGTTATGTTGGTAAATAATACGATGTGGATGTCTGCTGGAGCTTAAGTAGGGTTCCGGCATCCTTTTAAAAGAAATAAATTTCATAAGCTTTCTACAAATACACTCTCTTGCTTATATGTTCTTATGGTAATCCCCGACGGACTTGTACTAAACACGCCGCAAAGGTTGAAACCCCTGCGGCGGCACTATCTAGGAAGAATCCGATTTTTTGTGAATGGGAATGGATTGAAATGAGACACGAGAGGACAACAGAGCGTGAGAGAGAAATTCGATTCATGAAGTTTGACGATACAAATACCAACTACTGAATACAGGTTGTGTGTTGTATGCCTCTTATATATATATATATATATATATATATATATATATATATATATATATAATATTATATATACACGCACACACACACACACACACACACATATATATATATATATATATATATATATATAATCTATATATATATACATATATATATTTTGCTATTATTTCAACGTGTAAATTTCATATAGGGCCCACATCAGGTTACACTTAAATAAATAACCAGTCTTTATGTAAGTACCCATTCACAACAGTAATGCAAAGGATAATCATGATGGAAAAATTAAACTAAATTATATTTGTTAAACCATTCAGCACTTTTGATAACAAGAAATTCTATAATCAATGATAATATCAATGATGATAATGATAAAATGAACCAAACTTAGCAGTGAAAAATTCTTTTCTACGAAATTGTGAAATACTTTAGGAAATAAAAATTCCATGAAATAAAAACAACATGGAAGGTAAAAATCATAACGATAATGGTATGATGACTAAGATATGAACAGACCCAAACCAATAAAGCGAAAATCTTCACGTGATAAAGTTCAATAAACACCAGAAGAATGAATAAAAAGACGAATGCAATCTTTCGGGAAACTTGGGACACAAGTCCTCTGCAAATAGAGGCAAAATGCCTGGCGAGAAAGCAACTGCAAGTTTAGCGCCAGGACAGGAAGCATTCTTCATATTTAAAGTCTAAACACATCTCTGTCTAGTTTGTAAATAAAAAATAACCGAGTCCAGATCCCTCTGCGAAGGGAGTGCTTCAGCGGATCTCTTGCTGCTTCCTCCAAGGGAACGAGGCGAGTGGTTCTAAGTGAATTTCTTGCTCTCTCTAGGGATAGACGCAAGAAGCTCTTAGCTGTTCTCTTGCTTTCTTTATGGAAAGTGGGTTTTTCTTATTCTCTTGCTTTAGTTAAGGAAGGAAATCAAGTGGTTCATTGTGAATTTCTTGCTCTCTCTGGGGATAGACGCAAGAAGCTCTTAGCTGTTCTCTTGCTTTCTTTATGAAAAGTGGTTTTTTCCTTATTCTCTTGCTGTAGTTAAGGAAGGAAATCAAGTGGTTCATTGTGAATTTCTTGCTCTCTCTGGGGATAGACGCAAGAAGCTCTTAGCTGTTCTCTTGCTTTCTTTATGAAAAGTGGTTTTTTCTTATTCTCTTGCTTTAGTTAAGGAAGGAAATCAAGTGGTTCATTGTGAATTTCTTGCTCTCTCCAGGGATAGACGCAAGAAGCTCTTCATTGTTCTCTTGCTTTCTTTATGAAAAGTGGTTTTTTCCTTATTCTCTTGCTGTAGTTAAGGAAGGAAACCAAGTGGTTCTAAGTGAATTTCTTGCTCTCTCTAGGGATAGAAGCAGGAAGCTCTTCATTGTTCTCTTGCTTTCTTTTTGGAAAGTGTTTTTTTCTCTTGCTGTATTTAACGAAAGAAACGTTCATTATGAATATCATGCTGCTATCGGTAAGAATAGTAATCGATTGTTATTTTTATGGGTGGGTGGGGGACCGGGTAGCAGAAAAGCGGTTTTCTATTAATAATTCGCTCTCTTTAAGTAAAGGAATGAAAGGAGGTAAAGCTAGTAGTTTTACGTTAATCTCGTGCTATCTTCAAACAATGAAGCGAGTGGATTCCGAAATTTCATGCTATCATTGTAGAAAGAAATAAAATGGCTCCCTATTATTTTCATGCTATCTTCAAGTGAGTGGTTGTCAGTGAATTCCATGGTATCTTTTTAGAAACGTGAGGAATCAGTTCTCTGTGAATTTCATACTGTCTTTATGGAAAGGAAGCATATGGTTTGCTGAATATATATCACGGGGAATATGTGAAATCCAGGGATTTCGCTATCCCTAGGGCATATGTGATATATCCAATTCGCTCAATAACATTTGATCCCAGAGGGCTAGTACTAAACACTGAAACAGTGATTCATCTACACTGTTTCGCTGTGTACGGTACTAGTCTCTAGTCCCTTGGGGGTCAAATGTGTTTTTCCGTGTTTAGCACTAGCCCCTGGAGGGTCAAATGCACTTAGGGACATTTGATTCCCCACGGGCTAGTACTAAACACGGCGAAATACATTTGACTCCCCAGGAGCTTTTACTAAACACGGTGAAATACATTTGACTCCCCAGGGGCTAGTACTAAACACAGCGGAACACTGTAGATGAATCACTGTTTCACCGTGTTTAGTACCAGCCCTGGGGGTTCAAATGTTCCTAAGCGAATTGGTAATTTCATATATATATATATATATATATATATATATATATATATATATATATATATATATATATATATATACCTGCAGGTACACATGTTATTTCTTAAAAGACAGGTAAATACGCATGAACATCTACCACGAAAAACATGTCTGCCAGAACGGAAAAAACCCCGCCCTCCCTTTGAGTCGCCACGGCCACTTTAAATCGTTGCTAATTAACGCAGGTATTTTCTTTAATGTCTCCCTCTCAGGTGACTTATAAAACCGTGGGCATTTGGTAGCTTCATTAGTTAGGTTTCAGTGCAAATTAACATAGGCAACGCCAGGTAAAAAGATCTCTCACGCCGAAGGAAACCGCTGAATGGTTTCGTAATGACGCTTCTTCCTCCCCCACCAGGAGAACCTTCCGTAATGGAAGGTTTTGTTGGGCTTCCATGTGAATGGACTCGCTTTCACTCCCCCTCAGAATTTTCTTTGATTTATCACAATGGCTTGACAGGATTTGGGATAAGCGAAATTCTCGGCGAAGAAGAAGAAGAAGAAGAAGAAGAAGAAGAAGAAGAAGAAGAAGAAGAAGAAGGTCTCAGAAAGAATCCTGTTTCAGCTCTCCTGACTTGATTATTGTGAAGGGGGTTGCTGTGCACCAGAGTTCCACTTCAACGCTCTTGAGCATTTCATCGATGCTCCAAAGCATATTAAACGCTCCGAAGCATTACTTCCACGATGCAGAGCATTTATTCTGTCCTCCAAAACATCCTTCTATGCTCCAGAGCATTACTTTTACGCCTCAGAGCTATGCTCCTTAGAATTAAATTTGTCCTCCAAAGCATTCCTTTCATGCTGCAAAGCATTACTTTTACTCTTCAGAATTATGCTCAAAAGCACTAAGTCTATTATTAGTTCTATGCTCACATTTATTGCTTTTATACTCAGGCTTTTTATATTCCCCAGGCCTGTATTTCAGAGTCATTTCAGAGATTCCTTTTCCAACTTATGTGCGGGAAACATGAAATGTACCGTCCCTTTTTTAGCAAAATGTCGAATATGCATCTTTTTTTAATTATCTGAGGAAACTGCATTGACGTTGATTTTGTCATTGACCTATTGTCTCAGGAAAATATAGTCTGTCTCTCTTACCATACATCCTGATTAGTGAGAGAAACAGACTTGATTCTTTGTTGAAACAAGAAGTCAGTGCTACAGTCACCGTCGATAAAGTTGCCTAAAATAATTGGAAAAAATGAATTTATGAAACTTCTGCTGTAAAGCCAAGCACAGAGGCATCTAAATACAGCCATTCAGCGCTCAAGAGAGTGTAAAGCGGGAGTTGGGAGGTGGTGGTGGTTGGATAGTTCTTCGTTAGGCAAGTCGGTTACGTGCTCGACTGTTGATCTCAGGGTCCGGGTTCGATTCCTCGCTCTGCCAACGTGAAATCAGAGGAATGTACTTCAGATGATAGAAATTCATTTCTCGATAAGCTGTAGGTCCCGTTACTAAGTAACCAATTGGTTCCTAGCCACGTAAAAATATCTAATTCTTCGGACCAGGTCTAGGAAAGCTGTTAATCAGCTGAGTGGTCTGGTAAAACTAAGACATACTTAACTTTGGGGTGGTTGGCCAGCAAGATGGTATGTACAAAATCAACGGGAATAGGATTAGCTTAAATGCTAAAGAACGGGTGCAACCAAGGGCCAAAGGGATGTTGCAAGCAACCTTTAGTAATGGCTAGGGTGACCTTTTGTGCATTGGCGGATATCGATGTCGTTGATTGTTGATAATTGCATATAAATATGTAATGTGCGGTTATTAGACTGTGTACCTCTTTCTTCAAAGCAGTAGACTCGCGGAGTAATAAACAGATTGTTATTTTATGATTTTATGAATTATATATATGTATATATATAAATATAAACATATGTATATTATATATATATATATATATATATATATATATATATATATATATATATATATATATATATATATATATATATATATATTAAACTTGAGCAGTTAACAAAAAATGTAAAGAATAATCATTCGTTACTTCTGTGGATTACTTCATGGCTCTGAATACTGTGTAAATTAGTAAAAATAAGTCCGTAGGAAGATGTAATTGTTAATATATAAATGAATAACCTTAAACGATAAGTTAAAGGCGCCAAGACTTTGTTAACTAATGAAAAGTAGAAAAAATGGTCAAAACATTCATTATAAAAAAATCTATACAAATTAAATTGCTCGAAGTTTCAGCTAAAAAGTACATAGATGAGAGAGAGGGAGAGGAGAGAGAGAGAGAGAGAGAGAGAGACCCAGGAGGGGACAAAGTGAAACAACTAAAGATATATTTTCCTCTTGAATATCTGTTAAAGAGGAAAAGGAGAAGAAGAAGAAGAAGCACAGAGTTTCTTCAGCCCTTGTCCTCATTCTCTGTAGGCTTATGTAAATGTAGCCGTTTGTCAGAGGAGACTCAGCTCATTCATCTTCATTCCAGATGGAATGTCATGAACACGGCGGCAGAGTTAGAGCTTTCTCGTTTTCCGTCTTGTTTATCATGAAGACCTCATCCGTGCTTTAGGCGTCAAAAACTCTCTCTCTCTCTCTCTCTCTCTCTCTCTCTCTCTCTCTCTCTCTCTCTCTCTCTCTCTCTCTCTCTCTCTCTATCTTTTCAAGAGATGCTTTCTTTTTCTTCATCGATTTTTTGCGTTCAGTTGGCAAGGTCTTAGGTATTATTCTTAAAGCAGTGGAAATCCAAATAGCTTGAAATTTAGGAAGGGAATTAGTCTGAAGTGTAGGATGTTAAAGATTTGTTCATCCTAATGACAAATTATTCAGATCTGTATTAATAAAATTAATCTGAAGGAAAGCAAAGGTAGGGAATAATTAAAAGCAACTATATATAGCTGCTTCTGACAATTAAAATGTGTAGAGGGGTATATGCAGTACTAAATATTTAAAAAAAAATCCACATTAGTAATAAACTCCTTATGGTTCACAGAGATATATTTTGCATTTGTAGGAATTTGACCAGTGGAAACTGTACCACTTGCACAGAACATCATCTAGGCATTACACATCAGGTAAAGAGTCAAAGAACATCAAAAGTACCAACACCATGGGAGAGATATATTGGCGGTCAGTTTCCTGTGGTTGAATGATACTTCAGAAAGCAATTATGATAAGGCAAGTGTGGAGAATTATGATCTAACTTCTCAAAACTGGTTGGCCCCTTTAGCTTGACCTAACAACAAAGAAGAAGCATAGTATAACTAAGGCATGGATGAAGAAGGGATTCGTTAGAAAGAAAGATTTATATGCTTCCATTTCTTAAGTCAGAACTTTGTGATAGTTAGTTAGTTAATTTATTGACAAAAATACAATACGTTATGTACTACCATAAATTTATACAAGAGTACATTATTTTAGTACAAAAATAATTGAGAACAAAACATAGTTTTACACACATATACATATGTACACACACCATATATATATTTTGTCCAAAACAAAACATTAAACCTATAAATGGTAGGTGAACACTTCACTGATATAATCCCAGTATATCATGAATATACCTACATAAATCAGCAACTAAATCAGGCTCCACATCCATCAAATTAGCTACACTTGCAAAGTTCAACCTATTAAATCTTGTACGGCAACCGCCAGATAAGGGACAAGAAATAAGTACATGACTTTCTGATTGTACACTACTATTATCACAGTGGCAAGTTCTTGCATACGTCGGGATTCTGCTCCATCTACCTGTCTCCACCTTCAGATTATGAGACATCAGACGCAAGCGTGTGAATGACACTCGGCAGAAATCTGGGACATACTGGGTAGTAGAATAAACCATATATACACTCAGGGAAGGGTTTAACTCAGATGCATATGTATTGAATTTCGTGGCATTTTCAGCTCTCTCGCCTACTTCATGTGCAAACATTTCCAGCGAATTTTGCTCCTCATTTTGTTCCATTATGTTTGCTAAAATACTATAACCCGGAGTTCCGTTGTCTCTGCACAAATCAAAGACGTAATTGAATGGCAATTCTTCATCTATATATTTTCTCTTGGACACCAAAAAGGATTTCTGTTTTTTTATTATGATATCCTTTACGGGCAGAATGCCTCCCTCCATCATACATAATTTAATACTCGTGTTCTTTCGAACACCAAGCAAAACTTTGACCAACTTATTATACTGTTTTTCTACGCCTTTAATATTATTAGTTGTCTGGGATTCACAGCTATATAACAGTGTTGACGTTACCGCTGTATCAAAAACTCCTTTTTATATACATATGGCATTTGGCTATTAGCCACACAAAAAATTGTAAACTTATTTACTACTGCCTCGCTACGGCTCTCGTGCAGACTAATGACATCACCCAACTTGCCACTATCCACGAACCACGCTCCAAGGTAAAGATATCTCTGAGTGTATCTCACAATAATACTTTCTACATGTAAGTCTGTTTGATCATCATCATCATTATTTATCACGAAAAATTTAGTTTTTGTCTCATTAATAACCATTCAGCACAAAATTTACATAATACTTTTAACTTTTTCTAGCACATTTCTCTACTTGTAGCTAAGATAACCGCGTCATCCATAATATCATCCATAATAAAGTCATCCATAATAAAGTTCTAGGCGCAAAAACAATCTTTAGCCGTAAACACAAATCAATAAACAAAAGCATCACTTGTAATTTGTAACAGATACAAATGGTGGAGAGAGAGAGAGAGAGAGAGAGAGGGAGAGAGAGAGGAGAGAAAGAAAAGGTTTCACCCACTGTGGTTAGGATTCACTTGTTGAGGCACTCACGTTGTCAAGAGTGCTGATCAATCCCATCTCTCTCTCTCTCTCTCTCTCTCTCTCTCTCTCTCTCTCTCTCTCTCTCTCTCTCTCTCTCTCTCCAATTCTACAACAGTCTACTAGCATACAGATGAATAATTCGTTATTTAGATCAACAGAGGCTACTTCAGTTTTGAGTAACATAAAAGAAAGAGAGAGAATGAGAGAATTCTTGAGAGAAAGAATGCGAGAGACAGACAGTAAGACACTGAGAGCTACAGACAGACAACCAAAATAAGAAGACGCGAGAAGAGCAGACAAGCAGAATGACTGAGCTGTGAAAAGAGAGCCGTTCCATAGCCTCAGCTCCCAGGCTTGGTGATATATCACCTTCTTAATGCTCTGACTGAAAAGTATACATTAACGAAAATGTCGCCGGTGACAAGACACTTTTATTGAAAGTTATGAGATCATTTGGCGTGATGAATTACCCTATTACATCTTAAAAAAGGCGCTTTTGAAGCGGCATTCACATGATGTATCGTCGCCAGAGTAAATCTTGTCCTTTCGGGAGAGTCGCTGATTAATTAGCGGAGAAATTCCTTTCTTCGCCCCGCGCATAATGCTCAGCGATGGTTAATGGGGTGCATTCATTTTCATTATTTATTTATTGGAAAAGCTTTTGGAGGTTAGGACATTTTTTGCTGATTTATGGGTAAGTGTTTTTATAATAGATGAGGCATTTACACTCACACGCACACGCACACACACGCATATATACATATATATATATATATATATCTATATATATGTATATATATTATATATATATATATATATATAGTATAATATATATATATATATATATATATATATATATATATATCATATATAAATATATATATATATATATATATTATAATATCTATATAATATATATATATATTATTATATATTATATATACTATATAATACACACACACACACACAACACACATATATATATATATATATATATATATATATATATATATACGTATATATATGAGGTTGCCTTGATTCAATTATGTTCCATCCAAAGTAAAGTGGAAATACTGAAGCCATTGATAAAAATGGAAAAACAAAATAGGATGACTTGAATAGCTTGTGAGTGTGTGCGTGAATGTGTTAGATTGTGTGTGCGTGTGAGTGTGTGTTTGTTTGCTTACTTACGTTACCTCTCGCACACAACGCCTGTACATTCGCTCAGTCTCTCTGCACACATTTTCTATTTTCGCGTCCGTTACACATGCAGGGACAATCAATAATCACTAGAGAAGTGGACCGGACGGACGTGACGTACGTCGAGAGTCCAACTCTTGCTGGCTGACAGATCCATGGCATCCGCTCTAATTACAATTGATGGCCGAACGAGAATACGTCCGGTGCGAATGCATTTTGGTTGGCCCTCTATCTTTAGGGAGGTATGACACGGTATGAGTGATGCTGGATCATGTATCGAACGAAATGACGACGGTCTCGAATTCGACTGAGGTATTGTTTACTAAGGAATAACAAAAGAAGTAAAGGAAATTAAGACATTGTTCGAAAGTATGTGAAAACATCTAATTATTTGGTATTCTGTAATGCTAATTGTCTTCCACAACAAATATTTTTCATTTCTGAATTCAAGATTATATTATTGCGTAAATGAGGCTTCGAACACATCGAATAAAATGACGTTATATATATCTATATCTATATCTATCTATCTATATATATACATATATATATATAATATATATATTATATATATATATATATAATATATATATATATATATATATATATATATATATATATATAAAGAGAGAGAGAGAGAGAGAGAGAGAGAGAGAGAGAGAGAGAGAGAGAGAGAAAGGTATAAACCCTACCAGACTTATATAGGTTATTTTTGTATATATTTTACTTCAGTTCCGAATTTCGTTCAATTTGCCTTTTCTTTTATGTGCCATTTTTAGTCTGCTGCTGAATTTCTAAAAAGGACCTGTACTGAAAACTTATCGACGATTCTAAATATTTGAAAGACTCGGCCTCACTTTTTATTTCGCAACCTTTTTGTAGACCTATTTTAGAGTTTAAAAGACAATTTATTTAACAGTCAAGTTGAGAAAGGGATAAATTTTGTATGAGCAGCATATTCAGGAGAAAATGCTTGCTTATGTATATTCTCCTCCTCAACCAAATTTGTGATAGAGAGCATTTTCTTGTCACATTGCGGAAACTTCTGCACACGGATCGAGAAAATGACTGAATGTTTGCGAAATCAGTTCATTGTCAGCACATATTTGCAGCCAGCTTGGAACGTAATATATTAGCGTTCATTGCTTGGTTATGAGTATTGTTCACATTAGGAAAAAATTCTGACTCATGAATTTTAAGGAATGTTTGGAATAATTGGGAGAAGGTCCTTCATTTGTATGCTTTTTCAGGTGTTTTATTTTTAAACTTTCATTGATTTGTTATGAGTTTTTTGCACACTAGGAAAAAATACTGACTGATGAATTGTGAGGAATATTTAGAATATTTAGAAGAAGACACTTCATTTAAAGATTTTTTTTCCAGTGGATCATCAGCCATATTTAGAAAGGATTTTTAAGGGTATATATAGTGAGTAGGGGAAAATGTTCAGCAATATTTAGAATACTTTACCTAAGGGTGTAGTGAATAAGTCAATTTTGCCAGCCATATTAAGAATGGTTTATCTACGGGTATAGTGGATATGTGATTCTATAGTTTTTACTACGTTTTAATAGGGACCTAATTTAGCATTTTTGCCTTCATTAAAATTTGCTCATCACTTAGCGATAACGCTTATCAATCTTAATTCATGTAAAACAGTATTGTTTGAGGATTTCTGTAATTGCATCAACAGTTTGGCAGCATTCCAGCGTCCGTATCTTAGTACATTAATACAAATCAAGCTTTCTATTTAGCAGCATTTCTAACTTGATGCAATTTAGGCTTGGTGACTTTGTCAGAAACGCCCACCCGGCCTCCACGCCCGGTGTGACGCCTTTTTAGGCCTATTGCAAAGTTAGGAAAACTTTCTATGTCAAAGTAAAGTTCGGAAGCGAGCAGGCCTAAAGTCCCCATGAACAGTCAAGTTGTAAAGTTAGGGGCGAGGTTCTGGCCAGCATCCAGAACTCTGCGTAAAAAGAAATAAAAAAGGGAGAAATGAGAACATAGAGAAAGGAAGTAGATGGGGGCCTGAGATGTAACTGTGACAGCAAATATAATAGCGTGAACATATACTTGGCCCTGAAAAAAAAAAAAAAAAAAAATTGGCGGACATATTTTTTGTAAATAAAATGTTATACTGTGATAATAGCGGCTATGTACCGTAGCAGCAATGGTTGTAAAATAGTTTGTATATATATATATATATATATATATATATATATATATATATATATATATATATATATATATATATATATATATATATATATATGTGTGTGTGTGTGTGTGTGTGTGTGTGTGTGTGTGTGTATGTATGTACGTATGTATCCAAACCCTTGTTACCTTTGTCTTATGATTAAGATAATTTTTTCTGAGAGTATGGATTATTTTCAGTATTATACTTCGTTGATTAAGTTAATAAATGTACCACGTAAATATGAAGTCATCATCAAAATCACTTTCGTGTAGTTTTCCTTGACTTTCTACGCAAGTTCACTGTCATTGCAACTCGTAATTTTATGTCACATTTGTCTGGAAAACACCACAATTTCCCGTTAATTGTAACATCAAGCACAAATTTGTTTCCTTTCAGTGGTAAGAATTTAGTGAATTTTTCCTTCAAATTGCGCTCTCACACTCTCCTGTTAATTCACTCGAAACGGGCGTTCCAATTTTGTGTTGATAGATTTGCCTTAAATTCAATTAACGTTGGCTGGGAAATGTTGCAGCTCTCTCTCCCTCCCTCCCTCCCTCCCTCCCCGCGCCATGCTTTAGATAATGTCCTTTCCGATGAAGTCTGCACAACGTCCAGTCGCATCATTTTTGCGAAGGGCAATTTTCACCCGAGGGTACGATCGCATTTTTGTCTTAAAGCTGAATGGTGAATATCTTCATAAACTTTGATGGTTCTTTTTTCCTCTCCTCGCGTTGGTATCTCGTAGATGAAGGGCTTACTCTTTCAGCTGTTAGTATATATTGTGCTATTTTCAATATAAAAATACTTTCAATATTGATTCTATCAAGATTGTTTTATATTAAAAGTTGAGTGCATTTTCTTGTTAGGGATTCAGATTTTGCCAAATACTAAGTTATTTGTCACAAATTTTGGGATTCTTTGATTTTTTCAAGTTACCCTGTGTGCTTTCTGATTACTTGATTAACTGTCGCTGTTCTTCTAAAACTGTGGATCTCCATCTTTTTGTTTTGCAGACCCAAGCTTAATTTTCCAGCGTTTACCTACACTCCATACCCAAACTGTCGAAATAATTTTTAGCAGGTTTATCGGGCGCTAGTATCAGTTCAAACCAATTTGATAAACTGAAAATCTCATTTAAACAAGCTATCTCAAGAGCACCAAGAAAAATGCGATAAAAGTGTATGAAGCCAAAGAAACAGGAAAAATCATATTGCTTTTATATATTTATCGACAGGAGTGATCATACAAGTTAATCGTTTAAACGAATAATCGCTGGGTCGTTCATAACTACACCGCGAGATTACGCTTTATAACCCCCCAAGGGTTATAATTTCCATAATCCGCCAATATAAACTGTCGGTAAATATACGCAACCGATATCACTGAAGTCAATTATGATTGGTGGAAGCTTATGCTCAACATCCACTATTGGTTACATTGGCATAATATATTTAGTCACCTGCTAGCTAACGGACTACGAGTGAATTTCGTGTGAGAAAATACTTTTATCCATCTGATATAAAACTCCATACTATAAGCTTTCTTCTCATATTCATTTCTGGTAATATTTACAGTTCAGAAATAAATTATGAGAATTTTAAAATGCGGAGTTACTTTTCGATCGTCCTGCCTATACTGTATTCATCTTCCACTGACTGAGAAAAATGCAGAAATTGATGTAAAAGTGAAGTATTTTTTGGAGATTCATGGAGGAAATTCTCCAAATTTGGGTTTCGTTTTTTTTTCTTTTAGGGAGAATTAAGCGGGTTATTGCAGTTCATAAAAACTAGACTGAGGATGGTAAATAATTGAGTGCCTTATTTGATTTTTCCAGTGTACGAGCAGGTAGGAATTATGGACAGGTCCATAAGCATTTGTGCATTTAGGCATATTTTGACGACTGGAGCCGACGGTTTTTCCTTTGCAGTTTTGTAACACTAATTCTTAACGCAATGAATACAATAACATTAGCAATCCATAGCACTCCAAATGTAGCTAACAGACTAATTTAGGTACGATAACTGAACATGAAGATGAAATCTTCCCATTTCCGATTATTCCTTTGTGCAGTATTGTTGTCACTTCATATGAAAGTTGATTTTGTATGATAAGGTGATCTTTAGGTCTTAGTGAGTTCGTACCTACATAATCCAAGATAGGAACGAGGGGTTACTTTTTGTGCAAAGTATGGCCTTAGCATGGTCTTTTTTTGATAGAAATTAGTTTCTAATTAATAAGGTAATATAGACAACATGGGAACCGAAATGAACTCGACGGGAAAATATTTTGAATTATATATACATAAACACAAAAACAAAGATTGTGGGGACATTTCCCTTCTTTCCCAAAATCTGGTCAGGTCAAGGATGTGAAAACCGAACTTTAGAAAATCCATTACAAATTCAAGGTTAAATAGTCCCAGAAAAACTTTGATCGTGAAAAGTCTGGCGAAAATGTCCAACCAAAAGAATAAATCCAACGTAAAACTTTCGAAAAAAAAAAAAAAGACGCACAGAAACATGCCAACAAGATCCTACTACCACGGCAGGAAAGACGTATAAAAAGAAAAGAATTAGAAATTATTCAGCTCGAAAAAAGACCAAGCTAAAAGTGAGTAGATAAAGAAAACAAATCCTTAGAAGTAGTCGAGAACCCGAAATCTAAGAGTCGGTAACTGTGAAGGATAAACTCCGGTTTTCAGGAAAGAAACTTTATTATTCTCTTTGACAATTCCATAGGAGAATTTATTCGAAGACAAAACTGTTCGTGACATTCAAGCAAGATACACAAATCATCTTCTTCTATTATTCTTCTCTTTTTTTCTGGTACTTGATGCCCTGGCACAACTTTGAATTCCTGTAACTAGCCCTAAAATACTTTCGTTATTGCTTTGACAAATGATTGCTATCATTGCTATTTTCCTATTGTATTTTATTCTGCATTCTACACATTTCAGTTATTTTGGCTGAATTCTCGTTTCATATATTCGTGTTCCTCTCTGAACGATAATGTGAACAAATCATGTAACATCACACACATACACGCATATATATATATATATATATATATATATATATATATATATATATATATATATATATATATATATATATATATATATATATGTATATATATATATATATATATATATATATATTATATATATATATATATATAATGCCACGGAGGATAATGAAAACGAGAACTTCCGAGATGTTTCGGTCTAAACGAAACTTACCTTCCTTTACTAGAGGCAAGATTAGTAAAGGGTCGTTACGACCGAAAGATCTCGGCAGATCTCGTTTTTTATTTTCCTCCGTGGCATTACCTTTATTTATACATAGCGTCACGTTTTCTATAGTTCGTGATCAATTTACTATATATGTATATATATATATATATATATATATATATATATATATTATATATATATATATATATATATATATATAGATGTTATGTATGTATGATGTATGTATGTATGTATATATGTATATATATATATATATGTGTGTGTGTGTGTGTGTGTGTGTGATTTACATGTAATGTACTTTAAATGTGAAAATGAACTATAGTATGGCCTACAGAACGATACGTCCACCGTCCACCGGAAAAATTTGGAAACAAATAACATACATAAATCAGACACACACACACACACACACGCACAGACGGACACAAATCCTGCACACTCACACACACACACACACACACACTGTCATGAATATGAGCAATTTTATTCCTCACTTAATACTGGGGCCGTCAATTCGCGCCATTAAAACTGAAGCGGAGGTGAGCGAGCGCGCCGTCAATATAAAAGCGGTGAAATTGCTCTTCGATGGTATTGAAATCACCGGCCGGCGATTACACCGACCTCGTTTCCCGCTGACATTACGAGGACGAATTGGACTAAAATGACCCCATCTGATCTACGCATGACCTCATTAGGACCTTGAGAGCGCCCGAATGATCTCGTTACGGCGACGACAATGAAATTGCGTTGATTATCTCGGCGCGGAATGACGGCCTTGCCGATACTTCGGAGGGGAGTAATGGCAAATGGGAGATTTCGTCTTCATATTCGACGGCGGCCAAGGGGGGACGGGGAGCGGTGTTCGGGCTCTTTTCAGGGTCGGATTCGGTCGAGTCTCTCGGATGTGCATCGTTGGGTTTTTACTTCTGCTCGTTTTGAATTGTTCTTGCTTTCCGTTCTGATTGCTATTGTACCTGTATATCGTTAGAGTTAACGATAATACACAAGAGTGTTGGGTGAGCCTTGGGATACATATAAGGGCGAGGGGTGAGGGAAGCTGACCCCACGCTGAAAGATGACGTACCCCGACCTGGTATTCATTACCTGTATGCAAATGTTACTGCACACGCACAAGAAAAGATACGTGGACACTCATTGCGTGCTGTTAAATCATTTAAAAAGCGACTCATCCATAACACTGGGTCAAATATAATAACTTTCATATAACTTACAACATGATTCGTGAAAAATGGAACGCAAAAACATTTAAAAAGCTGGGCAGCTTGGTAGAAATATGCCAAAAGGGAAGGGTTCGGAATCAGAGAAGTAGAGCAAAGTAGTTGGGGTAAAAAAAGAAAAAAAAAAACCATACGCACAATACAGGACGCATATACGCCCAAGTAAGGAAACATCGAGCTTGAATTGCAAAATATTTTTTCCCTGTTTCCATTGTACGTTATTGTTTATAAAATTTTAAGCAAGGGACATGGAATATATATATATATATATATATATATATATATATATATATATATATATATATATATATATATATATATATATATATATATATATATATATATATATATATATATATATATATAGTATATACACATATATAGATATATATTCCTTGGAATTATTCACATGCAAAGCATAACTTTGCATGTGAATATATATATAATATATATTTATGTATGTATACATATATAAATCTATAATACTTATATATTATATATATATATATATATATATATATATATATATATATATATATTCAAAAAAAGCATAACATCTTGCAATCTTTATCTCTCTTTCTCTCTCTTTATATATACATACATACATATATCCATCAATATATAATATATATATATATATATATATCTATATATATATATATATATATATATATATGTATATGTATATATAAGTATTCTAGATTTATATATGTATACATACATAAATATATTATATATATACGTATATAAGTTTGTGTGTGTGTGTGAGAGAGAGAGAACCAAGACTTATAAGTTGAAAGTTTGAAAGTTTATGCTTTGTATTTAAACCGTTCCAGGCAAATGACCGAATGTAGACGACACTCACAGGACGATTTCAACTCACTTAATGAAAGGATGTGTTCATCTCCTGATTACCTGTCCGAACTCCAGATTCTAAGAATGGAAATCTCCATCCCGCGAGGTTTTCCGCATCTAGTCCAAATTCAAGGGTGGAAATACTGGGACTCGTAAGAACACGAGTCTTTTTGTGAAGGAAGGGTCTATTGCCCTGATTTCTAAGTCGTAGTCAAGATTCCCAGGAAGGGAACACGAGAATCAATTCAAATGCAGGATGTTACGAGTTTCTAAGATCTACCCTGTAAAGGCGAGCTGTTTTCATTCCTTATTCATGGCGTAATAGGATTCAAGATTCACGGAAGAAACTGAATCAAAATTACTTGGGGGAAAGGGGAGTTTATAAAATGAATGCATGCATTTCAAATGCATGTAAAGAAACTTTGTATTTATCGAAGTAAAGATTTTGTAAAGTTATTCATAAGATTGTTAGTAACTCGAGAAAAAAAGCCCAATTCGCAACTGATACATTGCCTCGTGCCATTGTATGCTGGATTGACTATACGCAAAATATTATATTCATATATAGGCAGATAGAAATTAATAAAGGCGTTGAATATTATATTTAAACAAATTTAGATGAAAAAGGCAAATTGTATAAGCGTAAAAAGCAGGTTCATTAAAAATGAGATAGAGTGGGCTAAACAAAATTGTCATTATATGTATACTCCCTATTAGTGGAACTCATTTATCATTAATTAATTGTATTAAGCTGCAATTGCCGCTGACTGAAACGGAATATATAAAACTTTCCATAAGTTAACAGGAGAGGTGATGATTTATCATACGACCTTGGTTTCATAATTGGGAGCTTAGTGAATTTCATTAACCTAAACCATGGCAGAAAGTATATATATATATATATATATATATATATATATATATATATATATATATATATATATATATATATATATATACATACACCAACACACACACACACACACACACACACACATATATATATATATATATATATATATATATATATATACTATTATATATATATATATATATATATATATATATAATATATTTGTTCAAGATTTTAAGTCAGAACCAAGGAAAAATAGTCTTTTACCCAAGTTTAATGCATCTATGTCTATATACAAGTTGCCCCTTCCAATTTGGAAGAATCTATTCTGTCTATTCTATTGAAAAGCTATCTCTTCTCCCATTGGTTGTTGGAATTACCCCCTGCAGAGCCAACACTTCAAAAGGCCTGGGACCCAGCAGCTCACTCTCAGAAGAACACCAGACCTAGGAGAGGTCAGATCCCTTGCACCTGACCAGACACCGCCTTCTCTACCCTTTGCCTGCTTCCCCATGCTCTCTGGGAAGTACCAAGTATATTTTTAAGGTCCATAATGCCGGGAGACATAAAGAAGAAGACTACCAGCCTCAATATCCAGGTACTGTAAGGGAAGTTCCATTTCAGCCAGGGAATTGTTTTTACCTTTGTCTGTATTTCATTTCCCTTTTCCAAGGCGACTTGTGTACTTCCAATTCCCCCCATCTGGGCTCAATTCTGTAATTACTCCCCTGTGGTACTGGTAACATCCCCCTAGTGAATTTAAGCCACAGAATAGTTTCTTTGTGTAAATTTCCCAGTCATTTCATTCCCCCCATGAGTGGCCCTTTTGATTGAAAGAAAGTAGTGAGTAACTTTCACCCTCGTGTACCCCCTGCCTTATGCCTGTGTCCTCTATTTGCAGACAAACGCTGTGCCTGACTGTGGTAGAAATTGGAAATCCTTGAAGCTTGCAATTTTAATCTGTTGCGCAAATCTCTAAACACTGTGACTGGATTGCTCCAGCCACGTGTTCCGGTGGATCGAAAAGGAGATCCCCCCTTTTGTTCCTGGACCTCTGTAAATTCATGTAAATAGAGTGCTTTTAAAACTAGAGTCCAGCTTCTATGTAAATTCCTCCCTCCTTAGTAATATTGGCCTTATGCCTGAGTAGTTTAGTTTTTTTTTTCGTTCTGACCCCTTGTCCTCCAGTCAAGGCCAAAATTTTCAGTGTTAATTATATTTCCTGGGAGTGATCGAGGTGGAAACGGAATAATATATATATATATATATATATATATATATATATATATATATATATATATATATATATTATATATATATATATATATATATATATATATATATTTAGGCACTGATAACCTTATCTTAGTACTTATTTCTCTCATCACGTAAAAGTACTTTGCAAGTATTTAAAAACTATACCAGATAATCAGGATTACCTCTGAATAATCTATTTATAATAATGATACTCATCGGTAAATTATTTTCGCATTGCGGTGATTGATATGAACCTTATACTCTCTCGCCTAAAGAATATTATACCTTTTATAAGTGAATAAAGTTCCTTCACAAATTACGGTTATTACATTTTTGCGGCATTCTTAGAATAAGGATCTTTTTAACAATCTGCGAGTTTAACGACAATGCCACTCTAGAGTCGTTGCACAATGTGCATCAGCGAAAGCATATGAATAAGTTTTATATTTCCAAACCTATTTCGTCTGTAAGTTTCGCTTTTTTAAATAGCCTGCAAAATAAGCAACAGTTTATTACCTCTGTTCTGCGCCACAAACGGCTTCATTACCAGAAGACAGTAATTATCTGTTCCATAAGAATCAGTCATTAGTATTCTCCGGAGATATTGTCTTTTTTTTTTCTTGAAAGACTAGTTGAAAAAGACTGACTCCATTTTTCAGACTCAATCTCTTTCGCTACGCAAATATTGCTAGGACAGTTTCCCCTGATTAACTTTCTCTCACATTAAAATTCTTTCGCACGAATTTCAGCTTGTTTGAAGAACTTTGTTTATTTTTATACATCGAATGACCTCGTCATTTTTTTATTATCGACTTTTCCTTTGTAATTATAAAAGAGTAAATTTTCCCGTCTTAATCGCGTATGTATTATTCATCATCCAATACTCGTTCCCTCTTTGCCAATATAAATGACAAACTGCTTATTCGCAGTTGGATATCAGCTAAGTTGCTCAATTAAGCAGTTATGAAAATTTCAGTCAATTGCCACTTCGGTAATGAACCAATAGGTAATATGAGATAATGAGCTTTAAAAGAAAAACTCCGGGTTCTTAATTAAGCGATGTAATAGATAGTAAAACATTTTCGTTTTATTAAATAGGTTAATCAACCTCCCAGAATTCTCAAATATTAATTAGGCTAGCAGGAAATCACTTGAAGCTCATTTTTCCTCCGATAGCCGAATAAATATTAACTTTTCTGTAATGAGATTCGGAACTGCAGAAAAATAATTAACTTGCGCTAATAGCCTCTGTCTCGCTCGATTATGTCATTATCAGATGAGAAAGATACGACCCACTGATTCATCAATAATGGAAGGGAAAGATTCTGAAATGAAGAGAATGCCTAACCGTTTAATGCTAGTATGTAAAAGCAAAAGTAGCGGTGGTGACTGCGTGGTGTCTCACTGGTCAGCAGCTCGAATCATGACTTAGGAGGATGGTTTCCTACTTATCATAATATAAATCATCTCCTATCCTTTCAGAAAGGCTCCCCCTCCTTCAATGCCTTCAGTTGCAGAGTGCATACGGGTCTCAAGTACAATTACGATTATAATAAAGATATTCTATGAATAATAACCCTTGCAATACGCATCAAAAACTAAATTTCGTATTTCTTGCTCTTACAAAATAACTGTAATAACAATCACTGGAGCTGGGCAGGCCGAGTTCTTCATTGTTGTCAACATTTTATTTCACATCGTTACCAAGTTAATCTTGCATTGTACGTCCATTGTTGCTTTCGTTATTGCTGGTTGCAAGTCTGGTTTATATCTATCTATAAACGTGCGGGAATTTCATATTTAGAAAGAATTCGCCATACAAATAGTTTTTTTTTCATATAATCACTATAATTTCGGGTTAAATGCTTTTGATTGACAGGCAAGGTTCATAAATGAATGCCGCGTTTGGTATATTCTTAAATTTTTGAGGCTACAAAGTTAATATCTATCATATAATTGTTATGTGTAGTAGATAAAGTTTTATGTAAAATATGCAACTTAAAGAATCAACGGTATCTATGAGCAGTGAATATGCGTCTGTGACAAAAATGCATCTACTATTATCCGATAGCACAAAAGTTAACTTATTTTATTCCGGAAATGGAAATATAAAATTATTAGATAATCAGAACACTTCTCTCATCCATTATAAATAACAAACATCGCGAATGAATGTAAGGATTTTTTTTTTTATTTCCTCAGCCTTCGTGACTCCTCCTCTGATACTTCGTCATATAGATCAATACATTCGTAACATATAACAAGCGTGAAAAAAATATCAAAGGCATGACTAGCAGAAGTCAAATCATGTGCAATCGCAAAGTGGACGCCGATGGGTCTTTGACTCTTCCGTCAAATATTTGATATCCTAAAAGGGAACAGCAGAATGTATGCATTTTAACGTGTTGCCGGTTTGAACGTTGGGAAAATGCTTATATATATATTATATATATATATATATATATATATATATATATATATATATATATATATATACACACATCGAGCTACAAATATCGTTTAATATCTAATTCACTCTACCTCGGAATTAATATATTTTCATATATGCTTAACCGAAGGGGAATTTTATTAGGCGATAATAGAATTGTCGGCACCCAGGCGCGAACCCAGGACACCATACAAATCTAGGAACGTCAGTGAAGCTTTTACCCACTCCACCACCGCAAGAGGCTATAAGTTAATGCCGTCTCTCACCCTCAAATACCTTTCGCGCTCAGGTATCCGCTGATTTGGAGCCAGCATTAACCCACCTCGACCTCGGTAGTGTTGTAGTGCTTATGACAGCACGTAGCCATTAATATAAGTCATATCACATTACCGTGATTCATATACATACATCGAGCTACAAATGTCCTTTATATCTATTCACTCTACCTCTGAAATTAATATATTTTCATATATGCTTAACCGAAGGGGAATTTTATGAGGCGATAATAGAATTGTCAGCGCCCAGGCGCGAACCCAGGACACCATACAAATCCTGGGTTCGTGCCTGGGCGCCGACAATTCTATTATCGCCTAATAAAATTCCCCTTTGGTTAAGCATATATGAAAATATATTAATTCCGAGGTAGGGTGAATTAGATATTAAAGTAGCTCGATGTATGTATATGAATCACGGTAATGTGATATGACCTTTATATATATATATTTATTTATATATATATATATATATATATATATATATATATATAATATATACATATATATATATATAATATATAAATATATATATATATATAATTAATATATATATATAATAATTATATATAATATATTATTATTATATATTAATTATATATATATATTATATTATATATTATATATATATTATATAATATTTATATAATAATAATATATATATATATATATAATTATATATATATATATATAGATATATATATAGTCTCAGTAATTGGGCGGCTACTTTTAAGTTTTGAAAAACTATGTTCAACTTTAAGAAACAGTGACATTTGTGGTAGTGAAACCCTTATTTCAATTTTTAACAAAATTTCAGTAATTGCAAATGAGACTTTTAAAAATTTTAATCGTAGAAAGGAGGGTGACAATCAGTTAAATAAAGACAGGATCAATATTTTACGCAATCTTAAGAACGATGATAGTATTGTTATTACAAAACCAGATAAAGGCAGGGGTGTTGTATTGATGAATAGGTCTGATTATTTAGATAAAATGAATGAAATACTCTCTGATAATACAAAATTTAGGATG